>NC_056626.2:342278349-342578904 GCF_002870075.4 Lactuca sativa
GGTAGATCCGGAATCTACACTGTGACAAGTTTTCATTCAGGTATAAAAGTTCTTACCTTGATCACTAGTTCATTAGATCCCCTTTTTGTCCCAAATTGGTGGTTTTCATGCCCTAAAACCTCAAACTTCATGTGTTTATGCTCTATGTTCTGAATGGACTTCAGATCTGGACCTTATGGGCATCATAGAAGTATAAAGTCTTTGTGGTTGAACTGATTGAGGTCCCTATTGAGTGTATGAGCTCATAAAGAGCTTGGATTTGCCTTTTGGAGCTTATAGGGCCATGCATGCACGTAAAGTTTGCAACTTTACGTGATAAGCATGCCCTAGAATCATAGATCTATGGTTTGGAAGCGTTGCATGTCTCAGATTTGGTCTGTATGGGAAATAGGTCGAAGGGACTCGGCGAGTCCCAAAGTGGAACTCGGCGAGTTCTATGAAGATTGTCTTAGACTCGGCGAGTTGGATGAACAACTCGGCGAGTCCTATGAAGATTGCCTGGAACTCGACGAGTTGTTCTTAAAACTCGGCGAGTCATATAAACTGTTACTGAGTAAGAGGGGTTTAAGTGTTGAAGGTCCAACCCTTCGTATCTGCACGCGAAATTAGCAATTTAACGTGTAGCAATAGTCCCAGAAGCCCATATCCTCATAAAGGATGCTCTGGTGAGGATTTGGAAGCGAGTAAGAGATCTGATCGTGGGGACTCGGCGAGTCGAATCGCGAGTCGATTCAATCGTCCCAAGCAGTGAGTTAAGGGTGACTCAGTGAGTGGGAAGAGGGACTTGTCGAGTAGGACCCGGTTAGTAGGAGAAGGACTCGGTGATTCTGTGCCATGATTCGGCGAGTCCAGTCAACTGGAAGTTGACTTTGACCAAGGTGTTGACCTTGGACCAGGGGTGGGTCAGTCATTTGACCTAAGGGTACTTATGAGTGGCTAATCTATGTTTATTGATTTATAGCCGGAGGATTACCGGTGCAGCATTCAGACGTCTAGCAGTCAGACTTTAGGTAGCTACTTTTCGAGGTGAGTTTCCTTCCAGTAGGAACGGGTCTAAGGCACCAAGGCCGGCCCGTATAGACGATATGTTAGTGTCAGAGTGTGGGCAGAGGCCGTATCTCATAGTTGAGTATGATTATGATATATGTCAGTATGATATAATTGTTTATACTCGTTGTCTGTGTGATACTTTTATGTTATGGTTGAGTAGCTGAGTGTGGGCGAGGCCCGTATCTCTCTGATAGTGGAGTGTGGGCGAGGCCCGTATCTCTCTGATAGTAGAGTGTCGGCGAGGCCCGTATCTCCCTGATAGCGGAGTGTGGGCGAGGCCCGTATCTCTCACATAGCGGAGTGTGGGCGAGGCCCGTATCTCCCAGCTAGCGGAGTGTGGGCGAGGCCTGTATCTCCATGAGTGTGGGCGAGGCGCGTATCTCCTAGTTGTTCATTGTATGATTGCATGGTATGAGGTATTATGGGGGAACTCACTAAGCTTCGTGCTTACAGCTTTTATTTTTGGTTTCAGGTACCTCTTTAGCGAAGGGGAAGGAGCTGGCACGGTAGTGGCACATCATACACACATCTCGTTTTCTGCACTACGAGATTATTCTGGGATTTGTACTCTGACACTATGGTTGATTTCATGTTTTGGCTTTCAGACACGTAATATGTTTTAAGATATGATATGATCGAATGTTGGTTATTTTCAAATGTTTTGCAAAGTGTTTAATTAAAAAATGAAATTTTTGGACTTGAAAATTTGGTCGTTACAAGTTGGTATCAAAGCCCTGGTTTGAGGGATTCGGACACACCCTCAGGAGTGTCTGGACTCAAATCAAGGGAATAAAAGAATTTTATAAGAAAATGATTTTTCCCAAGAGGTAAACTAAAGAGTCTCGGGAAAAGTACGAAGTGTGTGATGTGTGCGACCGACCGAGCTCAAGTAAGTATTTCCCAAAGTACCCATACGAGATATGTAGTGTTTATCAATAGAACAGCATGCTAGTATAGCACTAAGGATCTAGGAATGATGCCTTATGTGCCTGCTATATGTGTTTCTGCTTATGAATATTGCATGCTAGTATTGAGTAGACAGCAGTAGGGTAGCGTGTATGGGTTATACCTGAAAGTGTGAGCTTAGCATTGTATGCTAGTATAGTTTCCTTCTTTGAGGATGTGATTGTGGATATCGTTCCCTCTTCGTCTGAATGCCGCTTGCTTTGTGCTTTGAGGGACTTCGGGTGGTGGGGATTAGCTATCAGGAAAATACATTAAGTCACATACGATCAGGGTCATATAATTCAAGAGTGAGGGGTTTGTCTTTATTTCGTAGCTCTTGTTTGAGTCCTAACCGTGGTAGGGGTGAGCCCCTTACTCGAAGGATTATCTGAGCCTCGTTGTATGTGATTGTATTCAGGTGATGGCTAAGCACCATCACATATAGACCTTCGGCAGCTGAGGATTGATTAGGGTAGGGTCGGGAGTTCCCTAGGCAAGCCTAGGACGAGGCTAGCAGAGAGCAGTAGTGATGAAGGGACTTGGTGGAGTCGAAGCAGTCATTGAGGAAAGTACGGATAGATGTGGAAGGTAGTATGGGCCCGTACTACTGAGAGCAGAGGATCCGTACTCGAGTCAAGGAAGGCTAAGGCAAGACCAAGGAACTTGTTGTAGATGTGATCCCTCTAGTGGGTTAGTATCACTGATGATTATTATGGTGTATTGCAGAATGGTGGTACTACATCCGAGGCCAGCAGTTGGCAGCTCAGGAGAGGGATCGAGTTCGGGATCAGGGTCCGAGCCAGTTGATGAGAGCCTACGCGAGTTCATCACGTCAGAGATCACTAGAGGTATCCTTGAGTCGACCCCTATCATCTTCGAGTCGATCAAGGAAGGGATAGTCGAGCTAATAGAGGATTGCCTCAGGGCGTTCAGGAGTGATATGGCATCAGGCCAGTCAGGATCCCGCACACTGTCCTTTAAGGACTTCAGGGGCAGTGGTGCACCATATTTCCATGGGGCGAAGGACCCCATTGCGGCCAGACGATGGAATACAGACATTGAGTATGCGCAGTTGAATAACTTCTGCCCTGAGGGGTCGAAGGTGAGATACGCAGCAGGGTGTTTGAGTGATAGAGCTAGAGATTGGTGGGAGTCCGTTGGTGACTCGTTAGGAGCCTCGGCAGTTGAGGCTATGACCTGGTCGGACTTTGTGACCAAGTTCAGGGCAGAGTTTGCACCGGCTGTCGAGCTTCAACAGCTGGCCAGGGAGTTCTTAGACATGAGACAGACTACGGAGACTGTGGCGGAGATCACCGCCAAGTTCCGGGAGAGGGCATTGTTGGTGCCCCAGTATGCGGGAGATGAGGATATGAGGAGGACCTGCTATCATGACATGGTACGCGCTGACATTTGACAGCATGTTAGCTTTTTAGCTTGCCCTTCCTTGGAGTCCATGATTGTCAGGGCACGAGAGAGGGAAATTTATTTGGAGCATATCCGGAAGAGGAAGGCAGAGGCGGGCCAGGTGGCTGGGGCTTCGGGGAAGAAGCCCAAGGGATCAGATGGTAGGCCGAAAGGCCAAGGAGGACCGGGTCGTTGCGGGAAATGTGGCAGGTCGCACGAGGGAGCATGTAGATTGGGATCTTCCGGCTGCTTCAAGTGCGCCAAGGCTGGACACTTTAGCATGGATTGTACTGCCCCTGCCTCGGTTGTTCAGACATCTGAGTTACTGTGTTTCCACTGCAACCAGAGGGGCCACAAGAGGGCAAATTGCCCCCAGTTGACAGCAGCATCAGCGCCAGTGAAGGCGCCGAATCTAGCGACTCTGAGGATCACAGATGGCAGGTAGGGCAAGTCGGAGGCTCCAGTGGTGAGGAGTCGGGCCTTTCAGCTGACTGCAGAGGAGGCACGCGCCACGCCCGACGTGGTGACGAGTATGATTTCTTATTTATGCTTTATGTATGTGCTCTGTTTAGGATCGTTCATGTGAACGGTATCCCAGTTCAGGTGTTGTTTGATTCAGGGGCTAACCGATCATTTGTTTCTCTTGCGCTTAGCAAGAAGTTTGCTGAGTCTCCAGGCTTGTTGGATTGATCTTTAGAGGTAGAGATTGCCGATGATCGATCAGTGTGGGCATCAACAGTGTTCAGAGATTGTGTTCTAAGGTTGTTTGAGGAGCGCTACTTGCTGGATTTGCTTCCCATTCTGTTGCGTGGGAACAAGGTGATTATAGGCATGGATTTGTTGAGCCCTAATGGGGCGGTGATAGATTGCGCACAATAGCTGGTGCGGATCAGGAACCCAAGTGGGGGAGAGTTGGTGATCCACGACGAGAGGCCACAACGTGGACCCACAGTATGTTCAACAACGAGAGCTAGGCGCTACCTTCAGCAGGGTTGAGCAGGATATGTCACGTATGTTTTGGATACCCGGGAGGCGGGTAAGGCGATGGTGAGCGAGGTTCCAGTGGTACGAGACTATGTTGATGTGTTCCCAGAGGAGCTTCCTGCAATACCTCTGGAGCGACAGGTGGAGTTCAGGATCGACCTAGTCCCCGGTACGGCTCAGATAGCTAAGGCACCGTACCGGTTGGCTCCTCCCGAGATGCAGGAGTTGTCTACACAGCTATAGGAGCTGTTAGACAAGGGATTCATTAGACCGAGCAGTTCACCCTGGGGAGCCCCGATTCTGTTTGTGAAGAAGAAGGACGGGTCGCATCGGATGTGTATAGATTATCGGGAGCTGAACAAGGTAACGGTGAAGAACCGTTACCCACTCCCGAGGATTGATGATCTCTTTGACCAGTTACAGGGAGCATCTTGGTTCTCCAAGATCGATTTGCGTTCGGGTTATCATCAGATGAGGGTCAGAGAGGAGGATGTGCAGAAGACCGCGTTTCGGACGCGCTATGGCCATTATGAGTTCATGGTGATGCCGTTTGGGCTCACCAATGCCCCTGCCGCGTTCATGGACCTCATGAACCACATGTGCAGACCGATGCTGGATCGGTCTGTGATTGTTTTCATTGATGAAATCTTGGTTTACTCCAAGACGCAGGAGGAGCACGAGGAGCATCTGAGAGAGGTTTTGGAGACCCTGAGGACGGAGAGCTTGTACGCCAAGTTCTCCAAGTGCGATTTTTGGTTGTGCGAGGTGCAATTCCTTGGGCACCTTGTCAACCAGAACTGTATACTGGTTGACCCAGCCAAGATAGAGGCCGTGATGAGATGGGAGGTTCCGAAGTCTCCATCTGAGATTAAGAGTTTCCCGGGATTAGCGGGATACTATCGGAGATTCATTCAGGACTTCTCCAAGATAGTCGTACCCCTGACACGGTTGACTAAGAAAGTCGTGGTCTTTTGATGGGGGCCTGAGAAGCAGACAACGTTTGAGGTTCTGAGACAGAGATTTTGCAAGGCGCCAATCTTAGCCCTGCCAGAGGGCGTAGAGGATTTTGTGGTATATTGTGATGCGTCCATTTCGGGGTTGGCACGGTACTGAGAGGGCATGTGTGACAACCCGAAGTTTGTCCCGTTGTCGTAACCCGTTCCGTCGTTAAAAATTCTTCGTCTTAAATTATTTCCGTTTTGTTTCTAAATTAAGTCATTTTGAGTTTGTTTATGACTTAATAATTGTCCAAACGCATTAGAAACTCATGGAAATTCCCCAAGTTATTATTTAGAAAAATAATGATTTATTTCGTCAAGTTATAAAACAATTAAATCAGGTACGACCAAAAGCCCCGCTTATCAGTAGTATCGGGTAGAATTCCACCGTGTCCTAAACCTTGAGCATATATAAAGTTGAGAGAGCCTCATTTGAAGATTTTCCACTCTCTCTACTCTATCTCTATGCTTTCTCTCTCTAGAAATCGAAATCAAGCCAAAATCATCCAAAACAAGCTCCAAATCGTCAAGGTTACTATCCTAGCTCCTAGTATAACACCTTTGGCCTTAAAATTCATGAAAAATATGAGGAATAGGACCATAAACATGTGTTTACGGTCCTAGAACCTCCTTAGGCCGTGAACACATGTTATGAGGGGTTTTGAGCCTTAAAACCCTTCCAAAACTAATTTGGAACCTAGATATAACCTAAGAACTTGTTTGCATGGACTTAGAACACCTTAATCTCATCATTTGGGGTATAAGCACGATTTTATGGCCCAATCACATTCTTGGACCGTAAACACCAATTCCTAGGGAGTAAACTCAATTTAAGGTGTTAGTTTGCCCCTAAGCACCTCCAAGAAGCTTCCATGAGAGTATAGAACTCTATAATCCTTCAAGAAAAGCACCAAAACTTACACAAATGGGACAATCTTGAGTTTACGGTCCAAGAACATTCTTAGACCATAAACTCATCTCCTTAGACCTTAAACTCATTCAATGGATGTTAAAGTGCCCTTAACACCTTGTATGGCTTAGAAATGGGTCTAGAACTTACTAGGCTTAACTTTCAACCACCAAAACCCATGAATCTTGGGCAAACACGAGTTTAAGGTAGTAAACTTGTGTTTAAGGAAGTAAACTCGTGTTTAAGGTAGTAAACTCGTGTTTAAGGAAGTAAACTCGTGTTTAAGGTAGTAAACTCGTGTTTAAGGTAGTAAACTCGAGTTTAAGGTAGTAAACTCGTGTTTAAGGTAGTAAACTTGAGTTTAAGGTAGTAAACTCGTGTTTAAGGTAGTAAACTTCCGAAGAACATCTTCATAGACCGTAAACTCTTATCCAAGGTCATTTAGAGTCCCAATCACTTCCTAAGCCATGGAATCAACCCTAGAACCTTTCCGTGTGCATTGTATGACCATTTGGCATCCAGGAACCCACCACCCATGATTTTACAGCTGTAAACGCAAGAGGATATGGTCAATGGACCGTGAACTCCTCAAGGAGTTTACTCTTGAAGAGTAAACTCCATATCTAGGTCCTACACATCCATAGATGCCACCCGGGTCACTCCGAAATTAATTCGAAAGTACGCCTCTGGACGTCGACTATGTTTCGAAAACATACGCCTTTGGATGTCGATAGAGTTTCGAAAATACATCTAATGTACTCTTTTGGAAATCACCAGAACATCGAAAATACTGTAATGTTCGTTTCTGAGTGTATCCAAATATTCGAAAATACAACTAAGTATAGTAGATAATCGACATTCGAATATAGGGTAACTAAGATATCAGAGTACCTAAACACCTCCAAGAAGCTTCCATGAGAGTATAGAACACTATAATCCTTCAAGAAATGCACCAAAACTTACACAAATGGGACAATCTTGAGTTTACGGTCCAAGAACATTCTTAGACCATAAACTCATCTCCTTAGACCTTAAACTCTTTCAATGGGTGTTAAAGTGCCCTTAACACCTTGTATGGCTTAGAAATAGGTCTAGAACTTAGTATGCTTAAATTTCAACCACCAAAACCCATGAATCTTGGGCAAACATGAGTTTAAGATAGTAAACTCGTGTTTAAGGTAGTAAACTCATGTTTAAGGTAGTAAACTCATCTTTAAGGTAGTCAACTCATGTTTAAGGTAGTAAACTCGTGTTTCAGGTAGTAAACTCAAGTTTAAGGTAGTAAACTCGTGTTTAAGGTAGTAAACTCGTGTTTAAGGTAGTAAACTCGAGTTTAAGGTAGTAAACTCGTGTTTAAGGTAGTAAACTCGTGTTTAAGGTAGTACACTTTCGAAGAACATCTTCATAGACCGTAAACTCTTATCCAAGGTCATTTAGAGTCCCAATCACTTCCTAAGCCATGGGATCAACCCTAGACCCTTCTCGTGTGCATTGTATGACCATTTGGCATCCAGGAACCCACCACCCATGAATTTACGGCCGTAAACTCATGGGGATATGGTCAATGGACCGTGAACTCCTCAAGGAGTTTACTCTTGAAGAGTAAACTCCATATCTAGGTCCTACACATCCATAGATGCCACCCGGGTCACTCCGAAATTAATTCGAAAGTACGCCTCTGGACGTCGACTATGCTTACTATGTACATTGGTTGCGATATTCATGATGTCCTCCGCCCCGGAACGTTTCCGCCTTAGGTTTCGGGGTGTGACAGATTGGTATTAGAGCCCTTGTTTATAGTGAACTAGTATACCAAACCTTACATGGTATAAGACTATAAACATTAAGAGGCCTAAGTGCTCTGAACTAAAAGTAAACCTTAAGATATAAGTATTTTCAAAAGTATACAAGTATACCTAACCGTGAAAACCCGTAACTACAAGTAGAACAAAACATAAGTAAATGGGTGTTGTACGCTGCAGTTAAACCTGGGCAGTTATGTAGTCGTGTCTAGGATCAATATTGCCTGGCCAACTATATTCATTCGAGACACGGCCAACATGTGCTTGGGAGTGACTGTAGTACACAACATACCTAAAACTTACCCAATACCCCAAACAACGAGCCGTCGTCATAGCGAATCATGAAATACTATGGGAGTATTTCTCGAGTCAATCCGTTATAGAAATCCTCATTCAAGCGTTGTTCCTTGATCATTCCTTTAGCGATAGTTTATCTGCTTTGATAACTCTTTCCTGCTTTATCGCTTAATAAAATTCTATATCTGTCGTAAAGAGATATCCCTTGTATCAGATCACTTGGTTCAATTTAGAGGACTTATGATCCTCTCTTTCCTGGCTATTCTAGATCAAGAGGCCTCCTAGGAAAAGACCCAGCTCAAAGAATAACAACCCTCCACCACCACCACCACCTCCTCCTCAAATTGATGCTCTCGTGTTCCAAACAGCAGTTGCTGCTGCAGTGGAAGCCGCCTTATCTCACATAATCCCTGATCGATCAGGAGGTGGTTACCAGCCCCAAAACCAGGAAGGTAGCCATGGACACCGGAAGGAGTGTTTGTATAAGGACTTTATGAACGCAAAACCCACATTCTTCGATGGCACTGGGGGTGTCATTGCTCTAACTCGGTGACTAGAGAAAATTGAATCTATCTTTGAGATCTGTGCCTGTTCAGAATCCGACAAGGTGAAATTCGCCGCTTGCACATTCACCAATAAAGCTCTGACTTGTTGGAACGGCCGAGTCAAATCCTTAACTTTACCTGTAGCAAATGCTATGGGTTGGGAAGTTATGAAGGAACTTCTATTAGCAGAATACTGCCCTCGGGGTGAAATACAGAAGCTGGTGCATGAACTCTGGAACCTGAAGTTGAAAGGTTCCGATATTGCCGCCTACACATCCAGATTCGATGACCTGGCATTACTCTGTGTCACAACCCCAAACCAGAATGGCGGAAACATTCGGGGGTGGATGACTTCACGTAGTATCACAATAATTGAATATTGTAAAGAAAGTAACATAACCATCATATATATAATGAAAACGTATATTGTTGCATTATACATATTAGCAAAAGAATATTACAATATGATGATAAATGTTCAATAATAAAATATCCTTAGTGTTCCTCCTCCAAAAGCTGGTAGTTACCTGTATTACTGATTCCCTGAGAAATACAAGTGGTTTTGAAAAAGTGTCAACAATTAAGTTGGTGAGTTCATAAGTGTTTCGCATCGAAAAGTATGTCCTTTTAGTAGTAAATCAATGAATGGGGTTTTCAGAAAATCCAATATTTTCTATAAATGGTTTGAAAAGTTTCCAGAATTGGTGTGTGTTAGTGTGTTCCATACTTGAATAATAATGATAACTTTGTGCCAAAATGACGTAGAAAACTGAATGCCTATATGAATCTTGTAAATCAAACTTGTTTTTATACTTTTATGTGAGTTTTATAACCATACTATTGACACTGACGGCCTGTAACAACATTCTTCAGGTGTTGTAGTGTTATGACATTTGTCACCCCAGACCTGCCGGTCTAACTATAGCTAATAGTTTAGGTGCGGGGTTGTCAATCCCGTATAGATCTATACACAAGTATCACACTATCTCTCCAAGAGATTATGGTATATAATATAGGACTTGAAATGCATACATACGAGTACGTTGAAGTTTGAATGTCTCACATTAATTGGTATAAACAGATTTACGATAATAAAGACTTTACTTCTTTTGAAAGTATTTCATTTGTCAAGATGTATATGTAAAATGTATGAATAACTTGATAACTATACTCATTATAGTTTCTCAAAAAGTATGTTTCCATTTAGTAAGAACAACTTGGTGATATAATAGCCCTTTAAACATAAAGATGTTTGTATCAATACCCTATAAGATAGACATTATAATTATGTTTATAAAACGATACTTTGACTTGTAATCTACTTGTATTCCCCCCCCCCCCCCCCAAAAAAAAAGTGAAAAGAATTGAAAAGTAGGGGTATTAACTCACTCGTTAAGTTTGAAGAGAGAGGCTAGAGTTGAGCAGAGTTTCGACCTCGGAAAGTTGCGTCTTCGGGCTCTCGGGAATCTCTGCAGCGTAGATCTTTCGTCGGGGGCTCGAGTGCGGAAACCGAGGTGATGGAATGGTCTCTGGAGCTTAGAAGTATGGGAGAATGACTGAGGAAATGAGATTGGTGTGCAAAAACTCGAAGCTCAACCTCTCTATTTATAGGCTGGAAACTCCTCGTACGCGGTGCGTACCTCCGAAGTACGCTGGGCATACGCAGTACGCGGGGCGTACCTCGGTTACGTGGGGCGTAATAATGCGACATGGCTTACGACTCGGGTCTAGCTAAGCGTACGAGCTCCGTTTTTCGTGTTCTTTATATCCACGCGTAGGTGAGATTATGCTCTACAACTTTCATTTAGACTCCGTCGGCTAGTTTTGACTTTATTTTTAATGATATAATTTTTAATAAGCCGGGACTCCTAAAGTCCGTTAAAAATTCATAGGTTCTTTATTCGACGTCGGTTTTCGTTTGTCTTTTTATCGTTTTATTACTACTGTGGAGATCTTTAACTTCCGTTTAGGTGGCGATAGCTAAGTAACACTCAATCTTCAATTTGAGTTTTTAGCCGTCTACTACTGTTACGAAACTTAGGAAATTCGTAACTTCTTAATACGAAGTCCAATTTGGGCGATCTTTTTATGCACGCTCACCTTTCAACGAGATCTACGACTTTTGTTTAGATACTTAAGGCTAAAATGCATTTTATTGAGATTTTACTTTTTACGTCAAATAATGTTTTAATGTCATGTCGTAAATATACGAGTGGTTATAATTTCTTCAATATAACCCGGTTTTGAGCGTTCTTTATGTTTTTGGAAACCTTGGCATGATATCTAATATTTGATGAAACAAAACTTAGATAAATAAACGCCTTTATTTTTGAGGTTAATTTCGTTGTATTTGACTTTTGAGCGTTACAATGCTTTTGGAAAATATAGGGTTGTCACATCATCCCCCTGTTAAGGGAATTTCGTCCCGAAATTTAATCTAAGATAGAGTTTACAGTTTTAGGAAAAAGATGCGGGTACTTTTGTTTCATCTGATCCTCACGTTCCCAGGTGTATTCAGTTCCTCGCTTGGCGTTCCAGCGGACCTTTACAATAGGTATGCGGCTTTGTTTAGTCCTTTTGATTTCCCGATCCATGATCTCTACGGGTTCCTCTACAAATTGGAGGTTTTCATTTATTGCAATTTCGTCTAGAGGGATGACAAGGGTCTCGTCGGATAAGCACTTCTTTAGGTTCGATACATGAAAGGTAGGGTGTACGTTGTGGAGCTCCTAAGGTAGTCTAAGTTTGTAAGCCACTGGACCGATCCTGGCAAGGATCTCGAATGGTCCGATGTATCTAGGGTTCAGTTTGCCACGTTTTCCGAAGCGTATTAAACCTTTCCAAGGCGAGACTTTGAGTAGGACATGGTCTCCAACATGGAATTCCAAGGGTTTTCGTCTCTTATCTGCATAACTCTTTTGTCTATCCCTTGATGCTTTTAGACATTCTCGGATTTGAACAATCTTCTCCGTAGTTTCCCTTATGATTTCTGGTCTAGTGAGCGTGTTGTCAGTTGCTTGTCCTTTTGCTAGTTGTGTGTCCCCCACCTCGGCCCAGCACAAAGGTGATCTGCACTTGCGGCCATAGAGGGCTTCGAACGGGGCAGCTTTGATACTGGTGTGGTAGCTATTGTTGTATGAGAACTCGACCAAGGGTAGATGTGTGTCCCATTCTTTGCCAAAATCGATCACGCAAGCTCTCAGCATGTCTTCTAGGGTTTGTATGGTTCTCTCGCTCTGGCCATCGGTTTGTGGGTGATAAGCGGTACTCATGTCTAGTCTCGTCCGCAAAGCTTTTTGTAGTGACTGCCAGAACCTTGAGGTGAATCTACTATCTCGGTCCGAGATAATGGATATGGGCACACCATGCAGTCGTACAATTTCTCTGAGGTATGTCCTTGTTAACTTCTCCAATTTATCCGTCGCTTTGATCGGTAGGAAATGCGCTGATTTAGTTAACCTGTCGACAATTACCCAAATGGTGTCGAGTCTGCTTGTTGTTTTGGGTAATTTTGTTATGAAATCCATGGTTATCCACTCCCACTTCCATTCGGGTATTTCTGGTTGTTGTAATAAACCCGAAGGCTTCTGGTATTCCACCTTGACTTTGGCACATGTCAGGCATTTTCTCACGTAGGTAGCAATTTCGGCTTTCATGTTTTGCCACCAGTACAACTTCTTGAGGTCGAGATACATCTTATCGGAGCCGGGATGTATGGAGTATTGTGTTTTATGGGCTTCGTCCATAACGATTTCTCTGAATCCACCAAACTTCGGTATCGAAATTCGATCCATGAAATAACGAACTCCGTCGCTCTTGGTCTCAAGGTTCTTATCCATTCCCCTTAGGGCTTCTCCTATCACATTTTCGGATTTCAAGGCTTCTATTTGGGCTTCCTTGATTTGCGTGAACAGGTGTGAATGGATCGTCATAGTTAGGGACTTCACTCGGCAACTTGAGTACTCCTTCCGACCGAGTGCATCAGCCACTACATTAGCCTTTCCGGGGTGATATCAAATTTCGCATTCGTAATCACTTAGTAGTTCTACCCATCGTCTCGGTCTCATGTTGAGTTCCTTCTGGTTGAGGATATGTTGGAGGCTTTTATGATCGGTGAAGATTGTACATTTTGTGCTGTAGAGGTAGTGCCTCCATATCTTCAGAGCAAAGACGACTGCTCCTAGCTCAAGATCGTGCGTTGTGTAGTTTTACCTCGTGCGTCTTTAGTTGCCTTGAGGCGTAGGCGATGACCTTCCCTCTTTGCATTAAGACACACCCAAGTCCTTGGTTTGATGCATCACAATAGATCACGGAGTCCTCCGTTCCCTCTAGCAGGGTTAGGATGGGCGCACTACATAAGGCTCGCTTTAGTGTCTGAAATGAGCTGTCTTGTTTTTCTCCCTAGTCGAAGGTCACATTTTTCTGGGTTAGGGTGGTAAGTGGCTTGGCAATCTTTGAAAAGTTCGGTATGAATCTTCGGTAATACCCGGCGAGTCCCAAAAATTGCCGGATTTCTGTAGCAGTCCTTGGAGTAGTCCAACTATCTATTGCCTTTATCTTGGAAGGGTCCACGTGTATTCCTTCTTTGCTTACAACATGTCCTAGGAAATCCACTTCCCGAATCCAAAATTCGCACTTGGAAAATTTTGCGTAAAGCTTCTCTGCCCTTAATGTTTCCAGTACTTGGCAGAGATGTTGGCTGTGTTCTTCCTGGCTTCTTGAATAGATGAGTATATCATCTATGAACACGATCACGAATTTATCCAGGAAGGGACGACATACTCGGTTCATCAAGTCCATGAACACTGTTGGAGCATTTGTCAATCCGAAGGGCATTACCACAAATTCGTAGTGACCATAACGTGTTCGGAAAGCCGTTTTGGGGATGTCTCCTTCCAGTACTCGCAGTTGGTGATAACCAACTCATAGATCGATCTTTGAGAAGTAGCTTGCTCCCTATAGTTGGTCGAATAGATCATCTATGCGCGGTAAGGGATATCGGTTCTTGATCGTGAGTTTGTTTAGTTCCCGATAATCGATGCACATGCAACAGGCTCCGTCCTTCTTTTTCACGAATAGGACTGGTGCTCCCCATGGTGAGAAGCTTGGTCTAATGAATCCCTTGCTCAGCAGCTCGTTTAATTGACTGGACAGTTCCTGCATCTCGGCTGGGGCTAAACGGTAAGGCGACTTTGCTACTGGGGTAGCTCCAGGGATTAAGTCAATTCTGAACTCAACTTGGCGCTCTGGTGGAATTCCTAGAAGATTTTCTGGGAAGATGTCTCGGAAGTTGCAGACTTCCGGAATGTCTTTAATGTCTTTCGATTCTCGTTTCTTGTCTACTACGTGGGCTAGAAAGGCATGATATTCTTTGCGAAGATATTTTTGTGCTTTAATACAGCAAATGATTTGTAAATTTGAACTAGGTTTGTCGCCATAAATGACAAGAGTTTCGCCGTTTGGCAGATTTAGGCGAACGGCCCTTTCGTGGCAAAGTATATCGGCATGGTGAAGGCTCAACCAGTCCATACCGATGATGACATCGAAACTTCTTATGGAAATGGGCATAAGATCGACTCGAAACAAGTGCTCATTTAAATTTAGTGTGCATCCTACGTACAAGTCACTTGTGTTTTCCGTTTTACCGTTTGCCATTTCTACGGTGAATATTTTATTGAGTGTTTGGGGTTTTTGACTAAGTAGGTGCTTGAATTTATGACTCACAAAACTTCTCTCCGCTCCGCAGTCAAAGAGTATGCATGCATAAATGTTGTCGAATAGAAACGTACCCGTAACCACCGTGGGGTCTGCTATTGCTTCATTCTGGCCTATTGCCAGTACTCTCCCCATACCGCCAGTATTCCTTTCCTTGGGACAATTCCTCCTGAAGTGTCCAGTCTCTCCGCACCCATAACACGCCTGGCTTACTCCAGTACTAGAAACTTGAGTGATTGGTCGTGCCAGTGCTTTACAGAAACGGGCTGTGTGCCCTTTCCTGTCACAGTTCTTGCAGTGCATCTCGCGACAAATACCGTGGTGATGGTAGTTGCACTTGCTGCATTTGGGCAGATTCCCAGCATATTGTTTCATTGGCGCAGGGGTAGCAGGAGTTGTGGTAGGGGTAGTAGCAGCATGAACCGCAACCATTTGTTTCTTTGAAGGTTCTTGCGAAGTTTGCCCCTTTCTCTTGTTCCAGAATTTCTTCTTCTTGTTGTTGTTGGCATTGATCTCGTTGTTGCTATTCCCTTTGGTTGGTTCAGCCATGATAGCCGTGACTCCTTGACAGACACCATGATCAATGAGAGATTGCGCTAGTTCCTTGGCGCTGGCGAAGGTCATGGGTTTGGAAGCTAACACACTTCCTCGAAGTTGAGGTGATAGTCCCCAGATGTATCTCTCGACCTTTTGGATTTCCAGGGTTAACATTCCTGGGCAAAGTGTTATTAAGTCACTGAACCTGTTGGTGTAACCTGCTATGTCCGAACCTTCCATCGAAAGGTTCCACAGTTCCTGTTCAAGCTTCTGAATCTCGCCTCTTGGGCAGTATTCTCGAAGGAGCATTCGTTTCAGGTTTTCCCAACCAATGGAGTTCGCCACCACCAGGGTAAGTGTCTGGACATGGCCGTTCCACCACGTCAGGGCGCGTTCAGAGAAAGTAAAAGCGGCAAACTTTACTTTGCTTTCTTCAGGGCATGCGCAGATTTCGAATACAGCTTCCGTTTTCTCTATCCATTGAGATAGAGCCAATACTCCCCCAGTCCCGTAAAAGGGAATAGGTTTTCCATTGGTGAAGTCTTTGTAAGTGCATACCCTTGAACAGCCTTGACCTTGGCCATTTGTAAAGCTGTTTGCTCCTTCTCCCGCTCCGTTGTTGCTCATTTGAGCCATTGCTGCGGTTACAGCAGCGGTTACAGCAGTCTGGAACATAACGACGTCCATAATTTGAGGAGGTGGTGGAGGTGGTGTTGAAGTTGAGTTTCTGCGTGTTGATCTACGAGGAGGCATGTTTTGGTAGAGAAAATAAGAATGAATACTATAAGTTTCTAATGTTTGGACAATAGTGTGTTAGTTGTAATTTGTAATTTGTTTTGACCTTAGTTTATGGTTTCAAGGCTGGCATAGAAATTTTTAGTTAACCCATAAGTTTCCGAGAGGTATTATAAAGAAGTACTTCATATTAATATATATATTGGTCACACCCGTGGTGTGTTACATGTCTTGCTTGGAAAATTTGACCTACCTAGAGGTCTCCGACTATAGTTACAAAAGGAAATAAGCAAAAAGAAAAACTTTTATCCGAAATCCTATTTTATAACAAAATTGTTGGGGTTCGAACAAGCTCTACTTGCGGCGTTTGGAGCTAGATTCGGCATCCGACCGTTTGACTCCCATCAGTCGCCTCTCGAGATCTGCTTGTTGTTCCTTTATCTCTCTTATTTCTGCCAGAGTCGTTATCATTTGGTTCTGAAGTGTCCCCGTGTAGATTTGGGTATTCTCATGTAGTCCTTCCAAACGGCGGATGTCAGCGGCGTTACCTTGGGTAGCGGCATTGATCTCGCGAACTCTGGCTGCTTGCTGGTCCGCCTGGTAGTTCTGGTTAGCTATAGCGTTCACGACGACAGGAAGTGCTCGATCAGCTGAGCCTCCCCCACTGACATTGTAAAAATCTCGGCACATGCCGAAAGGAGGGCGTACACCTTGCTGGCGGCTCCAGTAGTAGAGGTGGCTTCCCCAGATGGGGATGGGTCCTGGTTGATATGGTCTGATTACGGGAGGATGAGGGATGGGAGGGTCGATTACTTCCGGCTCGGAGTCTATTCCGCTAGAAATTTCCTCGATCTCTTCGTCGACTTCGAATTCCTCTCCGACTTCGACTTCGAATTCCTCTTCGATAACCCCTTTGGGTTCTTCCTCGACCTCTTCCTCGATTTCTTCTGGGTCTTCCTCCGGGTCCTCTTCTATCCAACCTTCGTTGCCTTGGTTTGGGTAGTAGGGATCTCTTGGTAAATGGAATCCGGCAATTTGTCTGTACTAGGATAGAGGTATGAGAATTTTATAACAAAAGAAATTTCTATTTTACGACTTACTAATTTAACTACATTTTTACGGAGCACCATTATTTTATTGTACAACTATTTTTAATAATACTCCTATAGTATTTCAAATTGGCGAATCTAAAATAATTTGTATTTGGTAAGTTTTTGGCTTGCTGTCCACTATGACCATTCCTCGACGTACGTTGGTCAAATCCAGGATAAATATAGTTGATCAAGCTATATTTATTCTCGACCTGATTACATACCCCGAGGCTCAATCGTAGCGTCGTAACTTGCCTTAATACTTTTTATAAAACTTGTTATGACACGAGGTTAATGCATGCTAGTAAAATTGTATATCTTTAAAAGGAAGTATATTGTTCATGAAAACGTTTCGTCAGAGGGTTTTTGGTCCCCTTTGCATTTATAGTTTGTATATCTTATGTGGTTCGATATACTTAGTTCACTATAAACAATGCTCTGATACCAATCTGTCACACCCCCAAACCAGAATGGCGGAAACATTCGGGGGTGGATGACTTCACGTAGTATCACAACAGTTGAATATTGTAAAGAAAGTAACACAACCATCATATATATAATGAAAACGTATATTGTTGCGTTATACATATTAGCAAAAGAATATTACAATATGATGATAAATGATCAATAATAAAACATCCTTAGTGTTCCTCCTCCAAAAGCTGGTAGCTACCTGTATTACTGATTCACTGAGAAATACAAGTGGTTTTGAAAAAGTGTCAACAATTAAGTTGGTGAGTTCATAAGTGTTTCGCATCGAAAAGTATATCCTTTTAGTAGTAAATCAATGAACGGGGTTTTCAGAAAATCCAATATTTTCTATAAATGGTTTGAAAAGTTTCCAGAATTGGTGTGTGTTAGTGTGTTCCATACTTGAATAATAATGATAACTTTGTGCCAAAATGATGTAGAAAACTGAATGCATGTATGAATCTCGTAAATCAAACTTGTTTTTATACTTTTATGTGAGTTTTATAACCATACTATTGACACTGACGGCCTGTAACAACATTCTTCAGGTGTTGTAGTGTTATGACATTTGTCACCCCAGACCTGCCGGTCTAACTATAGCTAATAGTTTAGGTGCGGGGTTGTCAATCCCGTATAGATCTATACACAAGTATCATGCTCTCTCTCCAAGAGATTATGGTATATAATACAGGACTTGAAATGCATACATACGAGTACGTTGAAGTTTGAATGTCTCACATTACTTGGTATAAACAGATTTACGATAATAAAGACTTTACTTCTTTTGAAAGTATTTCATTTGTCAAGACATATATGTAAAATGTATGAATAACTTGATAACTATACTCATTATAGTTTCTCAAAAAGTATGTTTCCATTTAGTAAGAACAACTTGGTGATATAATAGCCCTTTAAACATAAAGATGTTTGTATCAATACCCTATAAGATAGACATTATAATTATGCTTATAAAACGATACTTTGTCTTGTAATGTACCTGTATTCCCCCCCCCCCCCCCCCAAAAAAAAAGTGAAAAGAATTAAAAAGTAGGGGTATTAACTCACTCATTAAGTTTGAAGAGAGAGACTAGAGTTGAGCAGAGTTTCGACCGCGGAAAGTTGCGTCTTCGGGCTCTCGGGAATCTCTGCAGTGTAGATCTTTCGTTGGGGGCTCGAGTGCGGAAACCTAGGTGATGGAATGGTCTTTGGAGCTTAGAAGTATGGGAGAATGACTGAGGAAATGAGATTGGTGTGCAAAAACTCGAAGCTCAACCTCTCTATTTATAGGCTGGAAACTCCTCGTACGCGGCGCGTACCTCCGAAGTACGCTGGGCGTACGCAGTACGCGGGGCATAATAATGCGTCATGGCTTACGACTCGGGTCTAGCTAAGCATAGAGGGGGCAGCCGATGGGACTCAACTCTGGGTCTAGTACGCGGGGCGTACTCCCATATTACGTGGGGCGTAATTCTGGCTTCCGTCTTCTAAATTCCGTAACTTTTGCGTACGAGCTCCGTTTTCGTGTTCTTTATTTCCACGCGTAGGTGAGATTATGCTCTACAACTTTCATTTAGACTCCGTCGGCTAGTTTTGACTTTATTTTTAATGATATAATTTTTAATAGGCCAGGACTCCTAAAGTCCGTTAAAAATTCATAGGTTCTTTATTCGACGTCGGTTTTCGTTTGTCTTTTTATCGTTTTATTACTACTGTGGAGATCTTCAACTTCCGTTTAGGTGGCGATAGCTAAGTAACACTCAATCTTCAATTTGAGTTTTTAGCCCTCTACTACTGTTACGAAACTTAGGAAATTCGTAACTTCTTCATACGAAGTCCAATTTGGGCGATCTTTTTATGCACGCTCACCTTTCAACGAGATCTATGACTTTTGTTTAGATACTTAAGGCTAAAATGCATTTTATTGAGATTTTACTTTTTACGTCAAACAATGTTTTAACAGCGTGTCGTAAATATACGAGTGGTTATAATTTCTTCAATATAACCCGGTTTTGAGCGTTCTTTATGTTTTTGGAAACCTTGGCATGATATCTAATATTTGATGCAACACAACTTAGATAAATAAACGCCTTCATTTTTGATGTTAATTTCGTTGTATTTGACTTTTGAGCGTTACAATGCTTTTGGAAAATATTGGGTTGTCACACACTGTCCGGGAATGGTTACCCCGGAGAGTAAGAAGGTTGAGAGGTTCATCTGGGGATTGACCGAGCCAACTAAAGGGAACGTCTTAGCTGCGAAACCGGATACTTATGATAGCGCCAAATGCCTAGCGCAAACCTTGATCGGCCATAGTGATGACCTAGAGGAAGCGGCCACCACTCCTGAGCCGACGGAGAAGAGTGGTGAGAAAAGAAAGTTTTGGAAGAAGAAGAAGAAGAAAAGCCAGTCTTCCCCAGAGTCCTCGACGAAACAACAGATTGTGGCAGTCCATGCTGCCACTACCCCTGCTGCTGTTTCGGTTATCGGTTCCTCAGCCCAAGGACCTATCACCGGATATGTCGGTATCCTTCCGTGGTGCAATAGGTGCAGTTACCACCATCGTATCCCCAAACCTTGTCGCGCAAAGTTTTGTAAGAAGTGTGGCTAAGAGGGTCACCTCGCGAGAAGCTGCAGAGCACCAAGTCAATCAACAAGTCAAGGTTCTGGAGAGGGTATCGGTCAGTCCTGCTACAGTTTTGGAGAAGTCGGACATTACAAGCGAAACTGCCCTAAGGCAACAACATCTGGCAACACCGGGCGAGTCCTAGCTATTGGACAAGGTGAGGCAGCCGCCGATCCCACTGTTGCCACTGGTATATTCCTCTTCGACAACCTTTATGCTTGTAATCCTTTTCGATTCTCGTACTAAAAGATAATTTGTTAACTATTCATTCGAACTTCTTCATAAACCTAGTCCTCAACTAGTAATTGAAACGTCTACTGTCGAGATAGCTAACGATGAGAGAGAAAGTATGTTACATTCTGAAACGCGTATCCCAAAGTACATAGAACTTTTTCGAAATCCTCATTAGGGTCGATTACGTAGCCTACAAACTCCGACTACCCTCATAAATTAAGAGCATTCATCCGGTATTCCACGTCTGTGTCCTTAAGAAGTACCTAATTGGCGAAACCATAGTAATCCCTTCGACGAGACCGAAACCAAAAAAAGTCCAAACTTCATGGTAGAACCAATCGAAATCATAGATCAAGAGGTTAAACGTACAAAACAAAGCCGCATCCCGATAGTGAGGGTTCGCTGGAATGTCAAGCGGAGACCCGATTCCACTTGGGAGCGTGAAGATCCGAAACAGTAGGTTCATCCATATCTCTTTTCAATTAATGAAATGTATCTTTATCTTTGAATTTCGGGACAAAATTCCCTCTAACGGGGGGATAATGTGACAACCCGAAGTTCGTCCCATCGTCGTAACCCGTTCCGTCGTTAAAAATTCGTCGTCTTAAATTATTTCTGTTTCGTTTCTAAATTAATTCATTTTGAGTTTGTTTATGACTTAATAATTGTCCAAACGCATTAGAAACTCGTGGAAATGCCCCAAGTTATTATTTAGAAAAATAATAATTTATTCCGTCAAGTTATAAAACAATTAAAGCGGGTACGACCAAAAGCCCCGCTTATCAGCAGTATCGGGTAGAATTCCACCGTGTCCTAAACCTTGAGCATATATAAAGTTGAGAGAGCCTCATTTGAAGCTTTTCCACTCTCTCTACTCTCTCTCTATACTTTTTGTCTCTAGAAATCGAAATCAAGCCAAAATCATCCAAAACAAGCTCCAAATCGTCAAGGTAACTGTCCTAGCTCCTACTATAACACCTTTGGCCTTAAACTTCGTGAAAAATATGAGGAATAGGACCATAAACATGTGTTTACGGTCCTAGAACCTCCTTAGGCCGTGAACACATGTTATGAGGGGTTTTGAGCCTTAAAACCCTTCCAAAACTCATTTGAACCTAGATATGACCTAAGGACTTGTTTGCATGGACTTAGAACACCTTAATCTCATCATTTGGGGTATAAGCATGATTTTACAGCCCAAGCACATGCTTGTACCGTAAACACCTATTCTTAGGGAGTAAACTCAATTTGAGGTGTTAATTTGCCCCTAAACACCTCCAACAAGCTTCCATGAGAGTATAGAACCCTATAATCCTTCAAGAAATGCACCAAAACTTACACAAATGGGACAATCTTGATTTTACGGTCCAAGAACATTCTTAAACCGTAAACTCATCTCCTTAGACCTTAAACTCATTCAATGGGTGTTAAAGTGCCCTTAACACCTTGTATGGCTTAGAAATGGGTCTAAAACTTAGTATGCTTAACTCTCAACCACCAAAACGCATGAATCTTGGGCAAACATGAGTTTAAGATAGTAAACTCGTGTTTAAGGTAGTAAACTCGTGTTTAAGGTAGTAAACTCGTTTTTAAGGTTGTAAACTCAAGTTTAAGTTAGTAAACTCGTGTTTAAGGTAGTAAACTTGTGTTTAAGGTAGTAAACTCGAGTTTAAGGTAGTAAACTCGTGTTTAAGGTAGTAAACTCGTGTTTAAGGTAGTAAACTTCCGAAGAACATGTTCATAGACCGTAAACTCTTATCCAAGGTCATTTAGAATCCCAATCACTTCCTAATCCATGGAATCAACCCTAGACCCTTCTCGTGTGCATTGTATGACCATTTGGCATCCAGGAACCCACCACCCATGAGTTTACGGCCGTAAACTCATGGGGATATGGTCAATGGACCATGAACACCTCAAGGAGTTTACTCTTGAAGAGTAAACTCCATATCTAGGTCCTACACATCTATAGATGCCACCGGGTCACTCCGAACACTTGAATTGATGTATTTTCACGCCTCAAAGTGTATAATCATATCTAATTAGTGATTTAAAGTCTAATTAGATACATTTGTATCTCATTTCATATTTCATAAGAGTCTCGCGCGTTATCAAGCCCCGAACTAACGTTTAGCATCCAATCAGGCACATCCTTCAATCACTGAGTTCATACCCCTGCCCTTTTTCAGTGTTTTTCAAATGTTTTCAGGGGGGGGGGGGAATACAATAAAAAGTAAAAGGAAATCTTGTACTCAAACTTATGATCTTACTTCATTCATTTCATATTTCGTATGCTTTTAACACGGAAAACTTTATTAACCAAACGTTCAACTTGCACAGTAAACCTTTATGTTATTTGTGAAACTCGTTTTAAAATGTTATATTTTATATTTCACAAATGAATTGTTACATATCATTATTGTTAAAAGCATGAGTCTTAAAGTATTAAAATGTTCTTGATATAACTCCCCATAGATACGAGAGTGCAGGACTAATAACATTAAACTTAGAACTTTACTACTCCCCGTAGATACGAGAGTGAAGGGATAATAATACATAGTTAGAACTAGATAATAACATGAAAGTACACCTAGGAATAGAACGAATACGAATACGAATAGGAGCAGGAATAAGAATACGAATACGAATACGAAGGCGAATACGAATACGAATACGAATATGAATACGAATATGTATACGAATACAAATACTAATACGAATGCGAATACGAATATGAATACGAATACGAATAGGAATAGGTATACGAATACGAATACGACAACATGCCTTTGGATGACACCAAGACTTCGAATATACTTTTAGTGTACGCCTTGGGTGTCACCAGAGTTTCAAAATTAATTCGAAAGTACGCCTCTGGACATCGACTAAGTTTCAAAAACATACGCCTTTGGATGTCGATAGAGTTTCGAAAATACATCTAATGTACTCTTTTGGAAATCACCAGAACATCGAAAATACTGTATTGTACGTTTATGAGTGTATCCAAATATTCGAAAATACAACTGAGTATAGTAGACAATCGTCATTCAAATATAGGGTAACTAAGATATCAGAGTACCTAACTAATACTATAAGTATGGTACATACTAGCACCTCGAAACCCAACTAAGATCTAACCGTAACATTAGGAAAATATGGGATTTTCCTGGAATAACATAACATCTCGTAAACAAATGGTGTAACGAATGGAAAACTAAACTAATAGAAAAATATAGGATTTTCCTGGGATAACATAACTACTCATAATCGAATCAGGTAACGAATGATAACTAAATTGTTTTTATAAGAAAATATGGGATTTTCTTGGACAACAACTTTTCAGAAAACCAAAAAGGGAACTCATCTTTTCAAACCTAAACTGCTTATGAACTCACCAGCTTTATGCTGATTTTCAAACTGCTTGTATTCTCAGGTCAGCAGTAGACAGGTACACCGCCATCCTTTGGAGAAGACGAAGTGTTTGGAAGACACATCTTTGCTTTTATTCATATGATATATATATATATATATATATATATATATATATATATATATATATATATATATATATATATATATATATATATATGTATGACACTTGTAACATTTTGATTTCAAACAAATGTGATAACTCTATGTAATGTATTGTTTTGTCTTTACTATGCTTACTATGTACATTGGTTGCGATATTCATGATGTCCTACGCCCCGGAACGTTTCCGCCTTAGGTTTCGGGGTGTCACAGTATGTCATTGCTTATGCTTCTAGGCAGCTAAAGCCTCACGAGGCGAACTACCCGACGCACGATTTAAAGTTGGGGGCGGTGGTCTTCGCCCTCAAGATTTGGCGACATTACCTCTATGGGGTTCGGTGTCCCATTTACACGGACCACAAGAGCATAAGGTACCTTATGGACCAGCTAAATCTGAACATTAGGCAGCATCGGTGGCTTGATGTGGTGAAGGATTATGATTGTGAGATCCTTTACCATCCGGGGAAGGCCAATGTGGTGGCCGATGCTCTTAGCCGCAAGGCGGCGCCGATCAGGGATATCTGCATGCGGATGACAGTGGTGACTCCGCTATTGGAGTGGATTCGGGAGGCCCAGCAGGAGGCCATGAAGGAGGAACATCGGAAGAGTGAGCGCATAGTGGGTCAGGTTTCCTCCTTCGATTATGATAGCCAAGGATTATTGACACTACACCGTAGGATGTGGGTGCCGTATCTCGGAGGCGTGTGCCAGGTGTTGATGGAGGAGGCGCACAAATCTCGATTCTCCATTCATCCCGGGGCAACGAAGATGTATAGGGATCTTCGTCTGGACTATTGATGGCCCTGCATGAAGTCGGATGTGGCTTGGTATGTTGAGCGGTGTTTGACCTGCAGGAAGGTCATGGCCGAGCATCAGATACCACATGGAAAGATGCAGCCGTTAGATATTCCATTGTGGAAATGGGATGATATTACGATGGATTTTATCACGAAGCTTCCCAGGACCGCGTGAGGGGTGGATTCGATATGGTTCATCATGGATCGATTGACTAAGAGCGCTCATTTTATTCCGATTCAGGAGAGCATCTCGGCCGAAAAGTTGGCCGACATCTATATCAGAGAGATAGTGGCGCGGCACGGGGTGCCAATATCAGTGATTTCAGATAGGGATGTGCGTTTTACTTCCAGGTTTTGGAAGAAATTTCACGACGAGTTGGGCACTCGTCTACATTTTAGCACCGCCTTTCACCCGCAGAAAGATGGTCAAAGTGAGCGGACCAACCAGACTCTTGAGGATATGTTGCGGGCATGCGTGCTAGACTGCGGTGCTAGTTGGGATACCTATCTTCCTCTAACTGAGTTCTCATACAACAACAGCTACCACGCGAGTATTGACCGTCCTCCCATCAAGATGTTGTACGGGCGGAGGTTTAGGACCTCCATATGTTGGGGTGAAGTTGGCCAGAGGGTCGTGGGGAGCACCGAAGTGGTGTTCATGACGACTGAGAAGATTCAGCAGGTTCGGAGTAGGCTTCAGACTGCACAGAGTCGGCAGAAAAGTTATGCCAATAAGCGCCATTCAGACTTGGAATTCCAAGTTGGGGATATGGTTCTTATGAAGGTCTCGCCATGGAAAGGCGTCATCCGATTCAGGAAGCGAGGTAAGTTGGGACCAAGGTACATTGGGCCATTCAGGGTTCTAGCTCGGGTGGGCAAGGTAGCGTATAGGTTGGATCTGCCATCCGAACTCAGCCAGATCCGAAACACTTTCCACGTCTCTTAGTTGCGGAAGTGTCTGGTGGACGACTCGGCCGTGGCGCCTTTGGAGGATATTCAGGTCGATGACAGCTTGAATCACATTGAGAGGCCAGTAGCAGTCCTCGACCGGAAGTCGAAGGATTTGAGGAACAAGAGAGTGGAACTCGTGAAGGTGCAATGGCAGCAACGGAAGGGATCAGAGTGGACTTGGGAGCCGGTGGAAGATATGATGGAGCACTACCCCGAGCTGTTTCAGGATCGAGCCAGCAGACTTCGAGGACAAAGTCTAAAATAAGTGGGGGAGATTTGTAGCTCCTAGTTCCTGGTACGTATTCCTTGTAATTAATATTTCTTAAATTATGCATTTTTGCCTTAGACTCGGCAAGTTGAAGGACCAACTCGCCGAGTAGGAGTGGGATAAGATGCGGGGTCTGAGCTTTGGACTCGACGAGTCGGTTCCCGGACTCGCCGAGTAGACCCTGTTTAGGCAAAACCCTAACCCGGGTGTTTGTACCCTATTTAAACCCTCTAACTTGGCCTCCTTTGTCCCTAACACTTACAGAGAGCTGTAGAGCGAAACCCTAGCCCCCATATTGTTCTTGTGAGTGATTTTGGCTTTGTGAAGGAGGTTTGGAGCTTAGAAGAAGAAGGAGGTGGTTGAAGAGTGCAAGGAGGTGAGGTAGATCCGGAATCTACACTGTGAGAAGTTTTCATTCAAGTAGAAAAGTTCTTACCTTGATCACTAGTTCATTAGATCCCCTTTTTGTCCCAAATTGGTGGTTTTCAAGCCCTAAAACCTCAAACTCCATGTGTTATGCTCTATGTTCTGAAAGGACTTCAGATCTGGACCTTATGGGCATCTTAGAAGTATAAAGTCTCTTAGTTGAACTAATTGAGGTCCTTATTGAGTGTATGACCTCATAAAGAGCTTGGATTTGCCTTTTGGACCTTATAGGGCCATGGATGCATGTAAAGTTTGCAACTTTACATGATAAGCATGCCCTAGGAGGATAGATCTATGGTTTGGAAGCGTTACATGTCTCAGATTTGGTCTGTATGGGAAATGGGTCGAAGGGACTCGGCGAGTTCTATGAAGATGGTCTTAGACTTGGCAAGTTGGATGAACAACTCGGCGAGTCCTATGAAGATTGCCTGGAACTCGACGAGTTGTTCTTAAAACTCGGCGAGTCATATGAACTGTTACTGAGTAAGAGGGGTTTAAGTGTTGAAGGTCCAACCCTTCGTATCTGCACACGAAATTAGCAATTTAACGTGTAGCAATAGTCCCAGAAGCCCAAATCCTCATAAAGGATGCTCTGGTGAGGATTTGGAAGCGAGTAAGAGATCTGCTCGTGGGGACTCGGCGAGTTATTCTTGGACTCAGCGAGTCGGATCACGAGTCGGTTCAATCGTGCCAAGCAGTGAGTTAAGGGTGACTCAGTGAGTGGGAAGAGGGACTTGTCGAGTAGGACCGGGTTAGTAGGAGAAGGACTCGGCGAGTCTGTGCCATGACTTGGCGAGTCCAGTCAACCAGAAGTTCACTTTGACCAAGGAGTTGACCTTGGACCAGGGGTGGGTCAGTCATTTGACCTAAGGGTATTTATGAGTGGCTAATCTATGTTTATGGATTTATAGCCGGAGGATTACCAGTGCAGCATTCAGATGTCTAGCAGTCATACTTTCGGTGCCTACTTTTCGAGGTGAGTTTCCTTCCAGTAGGAACTGGTCTAAGGCACCAAGGTCGGCCCGTATAGACGATATGTTAGTGTCAGAGTGTGGGCAGAGCCCATATATCATAGTTGAGTTTGATTATGATATATGTCAGTATGATATAATTGTTTATACTCGTTGTCTGTGTGATACTTGTATGTTATGGTTTAGTAGCTGTGTGTGGACGAGGCCTGTATCTCTCTGATAGTGGAGTGTGGGCGAGGCCCGTATCTGTCTAATAGTGGAGTGAGGGCGAGACCCGTATCTCTCTGATAGTGGAGTGTGGGCGAGGTCCGTATCTCCATGAGTGTGGGCGAGGCCCGTATCTCCTAGTTGTTCATTGTATGATTGCATGGTATGATGTATTATGGGGGAACTCACTAAGCTTCGTGCTTACAGTTTGTAGTTTTGGTTTCAGGTACCTCTTCAACGAAAGGGAAGGGGCTGGCATGGTAGCGGCACATCATAGACACATCTCGTCTTCCGCACTATGAGATTATTTAGGGATTTGTACTTTGACGCTCTGGTTGATTTCATGTTTTGGCTTTCAGACACGTAATATGTTTTAAGAAATGATATGATCGAATGTTGGTTATGTTCAAACGTTTTGCAAAGTGTTTAATTAAAAAATGAAATTTTTGGACTTCAAAATTGGGTCGTTACAATATTCCTAGGTCTTAAGCTTGGTTGAAGTGAATAAGTCTTGAGTTGACTAACTCTGCACATTTGAGAAAAAGAAAGAAAAATATAGCCGTTACATGTGTTAGGAAATATTAGTGATAATAATAAGGATCTTGAGATATGTTTAAGGATCCTCAGACTTCAAGATTATTAAGGATCCTAAATATGATTATGGGATCATGTCCCTAACACATGGCAACTTCTTTTATTGTAGTCTTTTAACTCACATCAAAGATAATAAGCCTTAATTGAAACATGGTTTAGCGCAACCTCATGGTCAACTTTTATATTGAGTTTCTGTTTGAATTTGCCATTCAATTTCATTTCATTCTTATGAAGGAGTGTGTTGGGTCAAAAATATGGTTTATATTTTACTTTTGTAGAAAAATATATTTTTGTGTCTTGGACCGTAAACAATTTGGTGTTTACGGCTGTAAACAGGTTTACGACCTTAAACCCATTTACAACTCATGTTCACCAAGACCATAGAGAGTGTACGGTAGAGAGAAGAACAAGTGTGTGTTGTGTGTGAATCTTGTAAGGGAACTTCATTCTAATTAATTCAAACAAGATTCATATCATTCTTCTTATTCTTCTCTTCTATTTGATCTTACATCATCCGTTTGATTGGGATTCCACACCATCAAACGGATCTGATTGATACACAGGCAAATTAGGGACATAGAATTGGTATCAGAGCCTGGTTGTATCAGTCAATTTTGTCTGATATGAGCATTATTTGATCCTATTTTCGAAATATTCTTGCATTTTTCGATAGATCTCTGAAAAATAAGGGGGGTTTGTTCTTCGTGTTTTTCATAAAAAAGGGTTTTTGATCGAATTTTGGAGCTTCAAAGTCGAAAAATCGGTGTTTTTGGTCGAAACCTGCGAGGGTGTGGCGGAGTTTGCAGCCGGCGGCTAGGGTTTCGGAGTTCACGGCCCGAGGTTTACGGTCCGGAGTTTGCCGCCCAAAGTTCACGGTCCGAGCTTGCGACCTCGGAGTTTACGGCCTGTCCTCGGAGTTTGCGGTCCAGCAGCCTCGGTCTTCGCTTCGGAGTTGATCCTCGCACAGCCTCGCCTCGCAGCTTCAAATAAAAAAAGGGAGCGCCTTTGGTGTGGCCAGGAATTGAACTCACGAGCTCCCATTCATAAACCAGCGCCATCTCCACTCATCTAGATTGCTAGATGTTCCTCTGCCTTCCTTTTTAATTCATAAAGTGTTATTGCTTCGCCTTTAATTTCGCAAATTTGTCACTTTTAACCCAAAATTCAATTTCTTTTAGTTTTTTTTTTTTAAATTCCTTTTCATCCTAAATAAAAATTATATATATATAAAAATAAAAAAAATATAATAATAATTATAATAATAAAAAAATAATAAATAAATTATATTTTGATTTTTGACTTTTATTTTTTAACTTTTAACGTTAAATTTTGACTTTGACTTTCAAGTTTGACCTTTGACTTTAAACTTTGACTTTTTTGTTTAGCTTTTAAATTTTCAAATTTAGCTTTTCGGTTTGACTTTTCAAGTTTAACTTTTTAAATTTGACTTTTAAGGTTGACTTTTGAGGTTTATAATCAAAGAGAATTTTTGTATTTTAGTTTGTCGTTTAAGTTTTATTTTAGCTTCGAGTTGTGCTTTTAATGGCTTTTGAGGTCAACAAGGGAATTGAAGACATGAAAGAGAATCGTGAGGAGATGTTAAGACAAAACTTCAACATGTTCAATTATATTCCCGGAGAAACCCTGGAGGCTCAGCTGCAACGATTCACCATTCTCACTACTGAGATGAATATATCTAGGATCTTCTTGACCAAATCTGAGATAAACAAAAGCTACTGAATTCACTTCCGAAATCGTGGGATATGAACGTAGTTGTCATCAAGAAGACAAAAGATCTGAATCGTCTTACTATTGCTAATGTAATTGAAGAGCTTGACGCTTTGAAGTGTGGAAAAACAATGAGTTCCACAAACATCCCGGTCAATGAAGTTTCATGCTCTCCATCTTGTGAAGATGCGATTAAACTTCTTCATGAACATAATCATCTGCTAAAAAGGGATGTCGAGGATCTAAAATATGAAGGATATCAACTTAAGAAATGACAGAAACCCCTGAAGGCTGAATTAGAAGCAAAAACCAAAGACTTTAGGAAGCTTCAGGAAGAGTATAGCAACAAGTGTGAAAATTATGATTATATTAAGAGACAACTTGCTGTTGTAACTGAAGAACTTGACACATTGAAAATTAAGTGTGGAAAAACAGATGTCAGTTTCAAAAATTATACTGTGTCAAGTCAGATAGTCGGATCCTTATTTGAAACCCAATTAAAATTTAAAGATAATCAAAACAAGGGTCTAGGGTATGATGGTGTTCCTCCACCTTTCAATCATAACTACACATCCATCCCTATGACACAGGAAGAAATTGCAAGGGAGGGACATCTTCAATATGGCAAACGAGCTGGATTTGTGTCAGTAGGAGTTATTAATGTTGAAAATACTAATGTTTCTACTTCATGTGCATGTAAAGTAGTAGATGATGAGAACAAGGAGAGCACTACTGAACAAACCAATGACTCTTTGAACTAAGAATCTGTTGCTTCGAATTTTGTTACTCCTAACAAACCTGTCGTTGAGAAATATAGGCCTCCAATTCCAGCGCAACAGAGTGCTTATTACAAGTGTACATCTGGGATCAATAAGAGACAAGGCAAGGATATGCCACTAGGGGCAGGGAGAAACAACTTCACAATGATGAAAAAGACATGTTTTCACTGTGGAATACCTAGACATATTGCCTGAAACTATTCAAATCGCGCATACGTTCCCTACTACACACAAGGCCGACAGAACGCGCCAAGAGGGAGATACTTCAAAAGAAACCCCTCAAGGTCACGTTCAGAACATGGTGACTGGAATGCGCAGAAGGCCAAGAATCAAACCCACAAGGCCAAGAATCTGAATCCCAAGGGCAAAAAGGGAATGTCGGAGAAGAAAAAAAATCCAAGAGATGCTCCAGCGAAACCAAGACCGGTTAGGTCAACGTCATCTCGGCAGCCGACTTCAAGTTCCAAAACAAGTGCCGAGGCACCCACTGGATCGAACAAGAAATGGGTTAAACCCGAATACAAATGGGTAGCAAAGGATCAATCTCCTAAATCTCCTAATGATTCTAATATTTCTATATCTTCTGTTTGTGATAAACAGGATATGTCATGGGAGAGAGTACCCTACATTGAAGACAAAGGTCGACCCAGTTTCAAAATGGACTGGGTTCCAAAGACCAATTGATCCCGCTCTGTGTCAGAGCAGCTATGGAGGGATATCATCAGACTTCGGTTTGTTGGTAGGGGTTGTTCCAGGCACATGATAGGCGACATCTCTTAACTGTGCAACACTCATAACATTGTTTGAGAGTATGTATCCTTGCGAGAAGGGAAGAAAGGAAGGGATCACTCATGGGGTTAGTGCTTAACGATGTTAAGAATTTTTGGATATGTTCTGAGATTACACGTGCTGTTCTCAGACCTTCTGGATGCAAATTCAATCATTGAATTACGGTTTGCGTTTTCTTCTCTATACTCCTGAGTTTTTCTTAAGCTGATTCGCTTTAAAGACTAATTTTTGTTTTAGGATAGTTTAAATTTGTGCATTTACTTTCGTTTCTCCCCTATGCACAAATTTAGGGGGAGAAATAAAAACAAAACAAAAATTAGACTACAAAATTATATAACGGTGCTGCTCTTTGATTGTTACGAAAGACCCACCAGCAAACAATCTTTCAGTTTTTAATTCCCGCTTCAAGATTGCATTTGGGAAAAAAATTTAAGGCTTGGTGATGCAAACAAGGTGTTTCCTTTTCTGCCTGCCAAGTGTTTGATAAAATTCCTGAATGAGTTTTTCAAGTGTTGTTGCCAATTTTCGACTCAAGCTGATGTAGAGATTCTATCCGGTGTGGGTTCCATTGTGCACACTCGAGCCTTTTGTTTGAGTGTCACTTTTTCTTTTGGGTTAGTGCTTCTAATTGCGGGTCTCACCTTGAGGCTTAAATAAACTTTATTTGTTGGTTTATGGCGTCCTCTCATTCCTTTGAGAGCGAGGCTTGGCTGTGTCCTTTTCAGGGCTTTCACTGTTGCCCAAATGGTATTGTTGGAAGTAAGGGGACTTCCCGTATGATATCTCATCTCAAGAGCTTACACCTCCATACAGATGAACGTAGAGCTGTGTTACGGGAGGCTATTACTTCTGACATTGGTTTTTTTTTGTCTGTGACAACAACTTTGAAGGAGTTTGGTCAATGGATATGTGGGGATTGCATGAAGCTTCATGCCCTGAGTCGTTCATGTCACCACCCGGGTGGCTTGATTAAGTTTATTGACGGGGCTGATGACATGAGCATGCATATTTTTGGCATTCCAAAGCCGCTACCCAATGAACCGGAAGCCGACCTCAATGATGGGTTGGTGATTGATACTCAACTACTTGATCGTGTTTTTAAGCTGCCTATCACCACTGTCAAAAGCATCCATCATAATTGTCGCATGGTTTTCTCTTAGGCTTTGAAAGCAGCCCTTTCCAAAGTGGTTGCTCATCCCAGATCCGTTGAAGCGTGGGTTGCTCTGTTAATTCTTCCTAGGTGTACTCTTCAGGTGTTCAGGCCTAAGAATAGGAAATAAAGAAGGTCTGGCAACAGGAAGTCTTTGCAACATCGTAATATCTTGAACGCTTTAGCTACTTGGGGGACTGAAGACGGTATCACCAAGCTAGTTAAAAACTTAGTTGACAATGCAAGACTAGAGCAACAAGATAAAAAAAAAAAAGGGTACATTCAGGAGAAAAGAACACCAGGTAGCACCAATGTCAGACAATGTCTTCGTAAGGTTGTCGATGGACATTTTACAGCAACAGTGAAAGTTTTATGTTCTTCGGGGATTGCTCCATTTTGGGGTGATACCATGAAGGCATTGGAGGATAAGCATCCATACAAGCCACCGCCTTCCGTGCCCAACGCCATATTTTCAGAACTTCCCCTGGTAGTGGATGTTGACAATGTCCTTGGGGGAATTAAATCCTTCCCTAAAGGTACCTTGTGTGGGAGGGACGAGTTGAGAGCTCAACACATTTTAGATGCCCTTTGTGGAGAAGGTTCGGCTATATCCAAAGACCTCATGCATTCTATTACTTATGTGGTTAATCTATGGCTAGGGGAAGATGCCCTTCGAGCTTGGCAGAATTTGTTGCCTCTGCTGCTCTCACGCCACTCTTAAAACCTGACAAGGGAATACAACCTATTGCAGTAGGTACTATTTGGAGATGTTTGGTTTCCACGTTGGCCACGAAAGGGGTTGGTAAAGAAATGGCAAAATATCTCAACGATTTTCAGTCCGGTGTCGGGGTGTCAGGTGGCGCTGAGGCCATTTTACATAGCGCCAATAGGTTGTTGAGTGAGCGCCACGATGACAAATCGCTCTCCATGCTTACTGTGAACTTCTCTAATGCTTTTAACCTTGTTGATAGATCCGCATTACTTCATGAGGTCAGATTGAAGTGTCCCTCTATTTCCCTGTGGGTAGAATTCCTATATGGTCAAGCAGCAAGGTTATATCTAGGCAACACACATAGCATGTCTTCTACTGGGGTTCAACAAGGAGACCCCTTGGGACCACTTCTCTTTGCCATTGTGTTGCACCCGCTCTTGCATAAGATTAGAGAAAAATGCAAGCTTCTTCTCCATGCATGGTACTTGGATGATGGCACACTTATCGGAGATTCGAAGGAGGTGGCCAAAGCATTGGACATCATTACGGTGACTGGCCCAAAATTGGGCCTTCAGCTGAATATCAAGAAAACCGAGCTCTTTTGGCCCTCGTGTGATGGAAGGAAGTTACGGGAGGGGCTGTTTCCGACAGACATCGGGAGGCCGCCTTTGGGGGTGAAACTTCTTGGGGGAGCTATTAGTATAGATGCTAGTTTCATTCGCAGCCTAGCCATAAAGAGAGCTGAAACTGCTGTGAATTTGATGCGCCTTCTTCCACAATTGTCTGACCCCCAGAGTGAGCTCCTTCTTCTTCAATCTTGTATGGGTATTTCTAAGCTTTTCTTTGGGTTGAGGACGTGCCAACCCGTTCACATGGAGGAGGCGGCAATATTCTTTGACAATGGATTGCGCGGGGCGATTGAGGACATTGTGGTTTGTGGGGGCCCTTTCTTTGGTGACATACAATGGAGAATTGCTTCCTTATCCATTAGGTTTGGGGGTTTGGGTTTATACTCAGCAGTAGAGGCTACCTCCTATGCTTTGGTTGCCTTAAGGGCCCAATCTTGGGTATTGCAAGACCACATCTTACGGGATAGTGGTATACATGGTATGGATTCTGATTATGATTGTGCCTTGGCATCCCTTCGTAACAAGCTTCCAGATTTTGACCTTAACAATTTTACTACTAAAGACACCGCCCCTCCTAAATCCCAGAATACACTGGCGAGTGCCTTTTATTATAAAATTGTCCAAGATATGGAAGTGCATTTCGACATGACGGCTCGGCAGAAAGCGGTTTTCCAGTGCTTACGTGCACCACCTGCTCAAGATTTTCTTCTCGCTATCCCTATAGATGGGCTTGGCTAACACATGTCTCCCGTGGCATATCGTACTATTCTCAAATATCGACTCATGATTCCCATTTTCCCAGCTGACGAGATATGTCATGTGTGTCGCAAGGCATGTTTGGACTCTTTTGGAGAGCATGCAGTTCACTGTAAAGAACTCACGGGGTTCAAATACAGGCACGATATGGTTAGCGATGTTTTGTTTGATATATTTAAGCATGCCGGGGTTTCTGCTAAGAAAGAGACACCTGTTAATTTCTTGACTGACCTGACAAAATGAAGGTCAACCCTCAGACCGGCAGACATTTTGATTTTTGGATGGGTCGGAGGGAAACATGGATGTGTGGATCGTACAGGAATATCCCCTCTCATGGTACTGAGGGATGGGGGTTTCACAGCGGGACTTGCTGCTTTAAAAGCAGCCACAGGCAAAGTCACCAAACATGAGAGATCATGCCTGGAAAATCAACATGTGTTCATACCATTTGCATTTGATACGTTTGGCTTCCTCGCACCGGATGAGGTAGAGCTTCTTAAAAGAGTACAACGAATCATGTATTGTAATGTTATATCCCCTAGATCTTCAAATGTAGTCTTTAAAAGAATTAGCTTTACCATTCAAAAAGGCTTAGCGGCACAACTTGTTGCCCGTTTTCCATCTCACTCATTGTATGATGAATTTTAATTAAAGATAAGAAGAATGAGGATATAATTTACCTCCAAAAAAATTAGTAAATTTTAATTTAAAAAAATCCAAAAACATTAGAAAATCAGAAAATCCAAAAATCTGGTGTTAATGGAATGTGCTTGCAGGAGATGTTTTGGGAAGTGATATAATCATGTGATAACAGGAAATCTAAATCTGTGTAAGGGACTGAATCTGAATTGTCTAGGCTCTGTGTTTGATGCGCTGGTAGGCACAAAAGATTTTAAATGGACTTGACTAGGGAAAGTTGAATCTAATGAATTTAAGGACTTGACAAACTTTGACCTAGTTAGATCCGTTTAGCTTGACATCACGACGCTCTGATAGGTTGAGCAGGGAGATATATATAATAATCTACTGGTCACACTAAAGAACCTGTATCTAGAACTGTGGATTCACTTTTCCTCGATGTGCGGATTCTATCCTTAATTCCGGTTGGATGGGGTGACTGGGGAATTCCGATAAATTAGGTCTATAGAAGGCTATTTTCTTTCTTTCTGTCTGTTAGTCATATGTTGCCTCCTCTACATGATCGAGAGATCTGACCTGGACTATAACATATGCAATTCTATCTCTCTACATCTTCTATCTATGCAATTCTTTCTATCTGTTAGCCATATACTGTCTCCTTTGCGTTACTCGTAATCCGACCTGGTACATAGTATATGCACCATTCTCTTCTCAATCCCTCTAAAAACTTGAGTTAGTCATATTTTCATCCTTTGCGTGATTGGAAGATATCTGACCTGGATGTATAACATATGCATTCTAAATCTATCTTCTCTCTTAATAATTGTCTGCTCACCCGGTGTAAGGAATATTCTGGAAGTCCTTGATGGCTGGCGCATATCAGGATGCGGGAAACACATTCTAGTACATTTAAAATTATACAATCACCAGATTGTCTGTAGATCTCGTTGCTCAATTTAGGTGGACAACAATATCCCTGGTCGTCATCAGCTGAATGGTCATTAAGATATAGTATCTTGGAACTTATGATCAGATATAGTATCTAGGAACTTAGGATCAATTTGTCTTACAATTATTAGTATGTCCTAATTTTTTCACAATTTTTCGTGTTTAAGTGGACAACAATACCAGTGATCGACCAGACAAAGACACGACGATAGAAGGTACCGACAAGTGGATAAAGGCTGTCTAAAAACTTTGATGCCAAATCACTCTTAAAGTTAGCTATTATTTTTGTTTTTGTTAAGTTTGTTCATAGTGTTCTTCTAATTTAACTATAAGGGGGAGAATTAAAAATAAAATAAAATAAACAAAAAAATCAGAAAATTTAAAATCAAAATAGTGTTATTTCTATTTTATTTTTTGTTCAGAAAATATGAAAAACCCAAAAATATTGTGTGCTAAATTTTCTTTTAGTTTTGTTTTGTCTTGAAAAGTGATTTCAGGTGTAAATGAAACTCATGGAGTTTGTGTCAAAAATTTCTAAGCCAAAGCCTCGTCCGTGAGCATCGAAGAATTCTCATTCGAAGGAGCAAGAAATGAAGATTATTGTTTCAACATTGAATTCGTCAATCCCAGAAGGAAGGTGAAGCAGAAATTGAAGATTATGTGATGGATTGCATTGAAGCCTCCTCAATCAGTATGTTGCTATCGTTGTACCAGCTGAAGTGATCCAGCAGATTATTTCTCTCTAAAGTTCTCTCTGAAGAATCACAAGCCGAAAGCACCATTTTTCAAGAATCAGTACAAGAAGCCTCCTCACCCAATGTGCGTTCAGAGTCAGATCTTGAAGAAATGCCCAACTGCTCAAGATGAAGTCATTTATTGAAGATTCATCAAGTTCATCTTGAAGTTGTGAAGTCATTGAAGATAAACACTGAAGCCAATCTCCAACTGAAGATTAACAAGAAAAGTCAGCTACTTTTTAGGGGGAGCTTGTTGGGTCAATTAAGAAAAGAAAGTTATAAACCAAGGGGGAGATTGTTGGGTCAAAAATATGGTTTATACTTTACTTTTCTAGAAAAATGTATTTTTGTGTCTTGGACCGTAATCAATTTGGTGTTTACGGCCGTAAACAGGTTTACGGCTGTAAACCCATTTACGACCCATGTTCACCAAGCCCATATTCCCTTGTATATATAGGTGTTAGGGTGAGGAGTAGAAATTGATGAACAATAGAGAGTGTACGGTAGAGAGAAGAACAAGTGTGTGTTGTGTGTAAATCTTGTAAGGGAACTTCATTCTAATCAATTCAAACAAGATTCATATTATTCTTCTTCTCCTTCTCTTCTATTTGATCTGACATCATCCGTTTGATTGGGATTCCGCACCATCAAACGGATCCGATTGATACACAGACAAATTAGTGACATACAGAGATAAACTATTTTTTCTCAAATTCATCATTATCAATGACTTCGTAATGAGCCATGGTTTCCATTTCGACAATTTTGGCTTCTTCAGCTCTCAACATTAAGGAAAGTACCATGAGTGTGATTCCGTGATTGATTAGGTGGAAGTTTGCTACAAAGCTGTTGTAACATTCTGGAAGTGAAATTAGAATCATATCTATTGCAACTTCCTTTAGAAACACTCCACTCATATTGACTAGTTTGTCAATATATGTCTTCACTTTGTCGACATAAGCACACACTGAAGTTCCTTCTTTGTACTTGACATTTATTAAAGCTTTAGTAACATCGTGTCTTTAAAGTCTCATAAGGATGGATAGAAGTGATGGTTGCTCATCAGGAATGTGTGGTGATAGAGCATGAAGGAGGTGTGAAGCAGAAGCAACGTAGTTGAATCCCGACATCAATATGAAGGAAGTAGTTTTAGTTAGTGGATATAAGTCCTTAATATTTTAACCCATAATTAATATTTAAGTCTAGGATACAATATAAAAATTCAAAAATAAGACGAGGGATGTTGCAATCTTATTGCAAATTTATGAAGGTAGGTAAAAACAATTCACTATTTTTAACTTATGAAACTCCAAGATATTTTTATATTCATTGAACATTATCAATGGCATATTTAATCTCACATTATGATATTCTATTTGTGACTGGGATGTCGAAGATCACAAACAAGATATGAATAACCATGCAAACACGCTTGGCATCCTCAATGTCATTTATCATCTCAGATTAATGTGTATGTTAACCACACACAATCCATTAACAGTGATAATTTGTGAGATGCCCATCATTTCTCTTTAAAGTCCCTATTAGCATGATGGTTAACTACATATGCGCCTTAAAAAACATATTAAAGTATGATGTGTGTTTTCATTGATTAGCATACTATTTCACATTTTTCCTAAAGTAACTAGAGTGAGATTTTAAAATAGATTTGTTACTTTATACCATTCTACTTATTATTGAGATTATGTCCCTTCAAACCCATTTGGTTAATGACCCTCCACCACATAGGAGAGTGGTGGGTGAGAGTGGACACCCATTCAACGGCCATTTTTTATGCTGTTTCCTTATACCCTCTTTATAGCATGGCTTCAACAATGAAACCTACTATTGACCTGATTGAAGTTTATTATACATTTAGTAGATAATTTTTAATAACATATATATAACATATATTTTAAAACCTTTTAAAATAAGAGGTTCAAATATTAATTATTAAATTAGTTTTATAATTAATTAATATTAAGCAGTTTTGATTTATCTTTATCGTTTAATTAAACAACTAATTAAATTAACTAAATCATTTGTGGATTAAATAATTATTTATTATTAACTAATTAATAAAATAATCCTAATCCAAAACCCCATAATTTTCGAAAATAGGGCTTGAGTTTATCAGGGTTTAATTATTCATTTTTAAGGCTTTTAAAATAACAATTAAGGAAACTATATAAACCCTAAAAGGGCTCCCTAAATTTCGAAAAATGCTAAAGAGGCTAAGGTTTTAAGAACCCTAGCAAATTTCGAAAACCTAAGGGTGGAGACGAGGGTTTCGAGAACCCTCGTTGTTGAGTATTTGAGATATTGAAACTGATTTGACATCTTTAGTTATTTAGGGAAGCCTTTTTAGGGTTTTATATTTTAGGTAAATATTTTATGTTCCCTATATATAATCATTAGGTTAGCTTTTGATGTAAGCTTTTTCCTGAAAAGGGTTTTCATTGTACGTTCATATCAATATCAATATAGACAAAACCTTTGACAAATTACTTGTATATTATGTTGATTGATTCATGATTGTTCTTCAAATTTTGCATTCTTTATCTCGTCATTATTCTTCATTATTTTCAACATCTAGGGGGAGATTGTTGAATATTTGAGATATTGAAACTGATTTGGCATCTTTGGTTAATTAGAGAATTTTTTTAGGGTTTTATATTTTTGGTAAATATTTTATGTTCCCTATATATAATCATTAGGTTAGCTTTTGATGTAAGCTTTTTCCTGAAAAGGGTTTTCTTTGTACGTTCATATTAATATCAATATAGACAAAACCTTTGGCAGATTACTTGTATATTATGGTGATTGATTCATGATTGTTCTTTAGATTCCACATTTGTCGTCACGTCATTATTCCTAACACTAGCAATATTCGATAAATGCCTACTTAGGGTTTAATTTCTATAAACCCAAATTTTGATCGATTCAACATTGTGCAAGATCTATTGAAAACAATGGCGCTGATAGCACAGATAGGTTTTATAGGTTACGAAAGGTATGCGGCGGAAAAGACTTAACCCTAACTTCACATGCAACGTAATGGATCTATGTTTCTACTATTGATTTGTAGCAAAGAATTGAACACCAAGAACCCTAGGAGTGTTATACTATTGTCGAAATTCATAATGGGTTTTAGGGTTTATGTAAGGTCCTGAAACGGATTTTACCAGTGATCAAACAAACAAAACAATCAATAATAACAAGAATGAAGTAGAAACAGAAATCAGGAACAAGCTTGCACACGCTTCTATTAATGAAAATGTCTGGTACAACTTGTCAACAGCAGCCGTGAACTCTGTGGCATCAACAACCATTAAATGACCTAGCTAGCATCTATATATAGTGGACTTGGGCCGATCTTGGCTTTACAGCCGTAAACAGGCTTACGGCCGTAAACTCATAACATGGCCATAAACTACTATCAACACTACCAAAATTGTCTATCGACACGAAATAGCCTATTGCAACAAAAGCCTAGACCAAACCATTAATTTCACCCTTCAATCTCCCCCTTGGTTTGGTGCAAGCTTGAAGTTAATCTTTATCGACCACCATCACATCTGCCTGCCCCATTGCCCCGTTCCACATACGTTTATTGATGATCTCGACAACCATAGATGTGTACTCTTTCGCTGCTTGTTCAAAAATCTCCTCGGCAACTTGTATTTGATAAGTACTCATATGATGAATATCCCACCTTCCGAACTGGAACAAATCCCTTCGATCATAAAGACGGATGCATCCATTTTTAAGCTTGATAACAACAGATGTTGTAGTCTCGTTGAAAACCCAATACTCCATGAAGCTTAGAGATCCATCTGGGTAGCTTTGAAGCACAGGGATTTGTTTGACCTGATTGGTTGCTGGCCACATCACCACCTACAGAGGATGACCAGTCTTGGGATCTAAGACATCAGGATAATGCTTGATAAGAGACTCAACAGTCTTCATCGAAGGAAAACCCTTTTTCACCTGGTCTTCTAGAAAATGTTTGAACTGAGTTGCATGTGGATTATCCAAAGGATTTGAAAAATGAGATCGTGACAACTCTGACAGATCCACCCTAGTCCATGAGTTGAAATCATGACGGTCTTTGTAGAGTTCGGTGTTGCCACTCTTTCTTCGTACAATCCACATGTTAAGAGGATCATGAAATCCCCAAGAGATAATCCCAGATCTATCACCATACGTATCTCTAAAGCGAACAACTCCAAGATCCGTAATACTGATTTTTGCTTGATCCGCAGGTGCATTCATGTGAGAACTCCTCTTAAACAATACTTGTCCCTTTTCAGAAGCTTCATCTTGTCTATCACGTATAATTGCCTCAACATGGGGAGCATGAGCGGGTTCCTCATCAAAACGATTAAGGACCCGTGAATTCTGAACGGTTGGCATAGTAACAAGAAAAGCTTGAGTATGTAGATTGATGCTGTACTCATCTGCAGATGTTTGGTATTTGTCACCAATATCACCTTCAAGCTTCTTCTTCAACTCAAAATAACTGGAGGTCAGGAGATTAAAATGGTCTTGAAGATCAAAGATTTTCTTTGTCTTTATCGCTCGATCATCTTGATGATCAGACACTTGAGACTTCAGCTTGGCATTCTCATTCAATAACTCATTGACTTGAATATCAAGTTCAATGTTCTTCTGATCCAGGACATTGATCTTCTTTTGAAGCTCATCAACTGACGGTTTATCTGCTCCTTGACGACCTTCTTCGAAAGAAATTCCTTTACCACGAGAAGAAGGATCTACATTTTCATTTGGAACAAGATGCATGGCTAATCACACAGATGCATCATCAAGATCTATCGTAGGAGTAGAGAATCCTGGTGGAGCAGAGGAACCACCAACTTCAAAAGTGGTACTAGGACCTCCATGAATTGGTTTTATTGATACGATGACAGGTGTAGTAGTTGGCGTAATTGGCACGTCATGAGACAAGTCAAAATCTAAAGGCCCAAACCTAGTATCACGTCTTCTTCTCTTAGGTGGAGGCTGCAAGGTCTAGTCTGATGTATCATCACCCTGAAGTGGTTCAATAGTAGGTGAAACAACGTCAAGGGGAGGAATCCCTGACACTATCACCGTTGGAGCTGTAGAATTAACCACTTCATCTGAAGACATGCATGTCAATTCGAGAATGTCTTATGGATCCCTTATCTCTGTTGCTGTGCGAGCAACATCACTGATATTATCAAGCAATGTGTCGAGATTGATATTCGACAAAACATCATCATTGCCTTCAAAGTTGGTTGGAATCTCATCTTTATCAAAACCTGTAAGATCAAGGTGTTCATACTGATTAGACTCAATTGCATTTTTGGAGGACCCTTCATTGTAATCACCTTCAACTTGAACTGTTTGCAGGTCATGCTCTTCAGCTACTGATACAGTAGGAGCAACTGTCTCTTCCCCTTCTTGATCTGATACCGTGTTTAAATCTCCTTCCTAGATCACCTTTTCTGACGATGTAGGCTTCGAAGATATCTTATCAAAAGATCCGTGGGACTCGGACGCTTCATTCGGCTCAGCAAATCGTCTGAATTTAACCAGAGGATACAGTCCTTGAAAAATAACCTTCCCTTTGCGATTTTGTTTAATGAGCCTAATAGTGTGAGGGCCCAAGGAATTCATATCAAGCGTTTCTCCCTCCTTTACCATGTCAGGAAATTGTTTATTGATGAAGAGCTGAATGAATCGAGGGTACATTAGGAAGGTATCCCGAGTGATGGAAATGCTGTTGACCACAAACTCGTCCAGGATAAACCTAGAAAAGTTCAAACCAATCATCGTAGCAAGAGAAACAATAGCTCCAGTGTTTCTTAGGGATATTTCATCTGCACCAGACCTTCTGCTGGAGATACAGCTCACAAACACGTGGGCTAGGAATCTCCAATAGGGCGGCAGAAGCTTCTTCATTGTAGGAGGAGAATCACCTCCATACCCTATTTTCTTTAAAATTCTCTAAGCATCTTCAATACCAATTTCCATGGGAAAGCTCGGTAGGTCGTTGATCAGCAAAGTCTCTCTCACAAATGGCTCATCGATCACAATTTTGCATCCTTGCACGACTGTGTGTGCTGTCACCGCTGCATCATCATCTCTTGTTATCTTGGCAGTCTTCCAGAACTCTCTGATAATCTTCTGAGAAACAACGATGTTCATGGTGATGACAGAGGCCAGACAGCATTCCCATAGTCCATGAATCATCGACTTAAATTCTCCATGTGCTACCAGAGGATCTGCCAGTACTATTGCCAGATTGTGCATATCTGCGAACTTTAGAGCTGCCATTTGATTTGCACTAAAACATACCAAATATGAAACGAAAGACATTTGAGCAATGAACAATATAATTAATTTTTTTATATTTATTTTATGAAATCAATTTTAAACTTAGCCCAAAATAATAAATAATTTTTGATCTAGAACAATTTTGCAGTCAACATAGGGTTTACGGTCAAACTTGAGTTTGCGACCGTAAACCCATGGCCATAAGCTACCGGTAGTAAACTGAGTTTATGGCCGTAAACTCCTGGTCGTAAGCTTGGGCCGTAAACTCCGACAGTTAGTTTTTCGTCGAGTTTAGCCTCAAAACTCATCGATTTCATGGAACGAATGCATTTCCTTGGTCGGAATCCTCTTACCTACGAGATGAACGAAGCAATTTCACAAAATCAAACAAAAAAATTTCGAGGTTGAGAGAGAATGAAGGGGTGTTTGCGGCCGGAATCAGAAAAATGAGGGGTTTCCGGCTGTAAACCCCTATATATATTTTTGACCTTTTAGCTGCTTTCTACACTGTGTAATAATACTTTGAGTATTTTAAAAATTAAAATAAAACTTAAAATAAAACAAAATAAAATTTTAACGGAAATAAAAAATAAAAATTTAACAGAAATAAAAAATACAAAATAAAAAATAAAAATAAAATAAAATAAATTAAAATAGCAAATAAAATTAAAATTAAAATATTTCTAAAATTTTTACATACACAAAGATAAAATAAAAAATAAAAATAAAATTAAACTCAAAATACTTTCCAAAATTTAGAATTTTTTAAATTTTGACAATTACAAAATAAAACAAAAGAAAATAAAAATAAAATAAAAGAATATAAATTTTGACAATTACAAAATAAAACAAAAGAATATAAATTTTGTGACTTTGGGATCAAAGTTGTTAGACAGTCTTAGTCTACTTGTCGGTACCTTTATCTTCATGTCTATGTCTGATCGATAGTCGGTATTGTGCTCCACTTAAACACGAAAGATTTGTGACAATTTTGAACAGACTAATAATGGCCAGACATTTTGATCCTATATTCTTAGATATATTTCCTAGGGACCATTTAGCTGACGGCGACCAGGGATATTGTTGTCCACCTAAATTAAGCAGCGAGATCTACAAACAATCTATATGTGTTCAATTTTAATTGTACCAGAACATGTTTCCCGCTTCCTGATATGCTCCAGTAATCAAGAATTTCCAGAATACTCCTTACACCGGGTGAGTAGACAATTATTAAGAGAGAAGATAGATTTAGAATGCATATGCTATACACCCAGGTCGGATCTCTTCCAATCATGCAGAGGATGAAACATATGACAAACTGAAGTTTTAGAGGGATTGAGAAAAAGAATGATGCATATACTGTGTACCAGGTCGGATTGTGAGTCACGCAGAGGAGACAATATATGGCTAACAGATAGAAAGAATTGCATAGATAGAAGATGCAGAGAGATAGAATTGCATATGTTACAGTCCAGGTCAGATCTCTTGATCACGAAGAGGAGGCAACATATGGCTAACAGACAGAAAGAAAGAAAATAACTTTCTACAGACCTAATTTATCGGAATTCCCCAATCACCCCATAAATACCATAATTAAGGACAGAATCCGCACATCGAGGAAAAGTGAATCCACAGTTCTAGATACGGGTTCTTTTAGTGTGACCATTAGATTCCCATGTATATCTCCCTGCTCAACCTATGTGAGCGTCGTATTGTCAGGCTAAATGGATCTAACTAGTTCAATATTTGTCAAGTCCTTGAATTCCTTAAGTTCTAATCTTCCTAGTCAAGTCCATTTAGAATCTTTCGTGCCTACCGACGCATCGAGCACAGAGCGTAGACAATTCAATTCTGTTACGTTACGCAGATTCATATTGCCCATTATCACTTGATAATATCACTTCCCAAGAAATCAGCTACAAACAAGATAATTAGCATCATACTTTTGATTTTCTGATTTTTTATTGTTTTTGGATTTTTGGATTTTTATTTTTTGTTTGGTTTTTGTTTATTTCTCCCCCTAAATTTGTGCATGGGTGAGAATGAAATCACGAAAATGCGCAAATTTAAACTAATCTAACCAAAACCAAAAATAAAAAATAAAAACTAAATTTAAAAATAGAAGATAAGAATTAAAAAATTAAAATAAAAAACTTAAACTAAGTAAAAAGGTAAAAAAAAAATTAATCCTCAAAACGTATCATCTTCAAAAATCCAACAAGCACATCGAATCGAGCTTTGTTAAAAGGATTGGTGAACAGATCCGCCACATTATTAGCAGTGACAACTTGTTCCAGCCGAATAAGTGAACGTTCATAACAATCTTTGATAAAATGAATTTTGATGTCAATGTGCTTGGTTTTTGAGTGTTGCACAAGATTTTTAGCACAACCTCATTGTCACAGTAGATTGGGGTTTCTAGATAATTCAAACCGTAATCCAACAGCTGATGTTGGATCCATATGACTTGAGAGCAACAGGCTGATGCAGCAACGTATTCCGCTTCAGCTGTTGAAGTTGAGACAGTGTGTTGCTTCTTGCACTGCCATGACACCAGCCGATCTCGAAGATATTGACACCCTCCTGAAATGGATTTCCTGTCAAGCTCACAGCCTCCATAATTATTTTCAGCAAAAGCATATAAATCAAATTCAGAATTTTTCCAATAACAAAGACCCAATTTTGGGCTGCCTTTAATATACGAAAAAATTATTTTGACAGCAATAAGATGTGAAAGTTTAGGATTAGCCTAATAACGTGCACATTGACAAACTGCAAACATGATGTTAGGTCGGCTTGCAGTAAGATACATCAACGATCTGATCATCGATCTGTAGTGTGTCTGATATATGGATTCGCCATCAGGATCTGGAGTCAGAAGAGGTCTTTTAGCCATCGGCGTCGATGCAGGCTTAGCGTCTTGAAACTCGAACTTCTCAAGAATATCCTCCACATACCTGGCTTGATGTAGCAGGATTCTGGTTGAATTTTTTTTGACCTGAAGCCCTAGAAACATGGTCATTTCTCCCAACGAACTCATCTCAAACTACTTTTTCATAACACCTTCAAACTCCTTGCATAGCTGTGGACTGGTAGACCCGAAGATAATGTCGTCAACGTAGATTTGAACTAGAATCTGATCGTTACCAACATGCTTGATAAACAAAGTTTGATCGATAGTGCCAAGAGAGTATCCATACTCGAGCAAGTGCTTTGTTAAAGTCGCATACCACGCTCGAGGAGATTGATGTAACCCATACAATGCCTTGTCCAACTTGTAGACATGATTAGGAAACTTTGAGTTAACAAACCCAGGGGGCTGATCAACATAGATTTCTTCCTTCACTTTGCCATATAAGAAGGCGGTCTTGACGTCCATTTGATAAACTGTGAAGTTCATGTAAGAGGCATATACCAGGAAGATGTGAATAGCTTCCAAGCGAGCCACTGGAGCATAAACCTCAATATAATCAAGACCCTCGACTTTTCGAAACCCACGAACTACCAATCTAGCCTTATTTCGCACTATAACCCTTGAATCATCCTGCTTGTTTCGATAGACCCAGCGTGTATCAAGAGACTTTTTGCCATTTGGTAACTCAACTGTCACACCCCAAAACCGAGAATGGCGGAAACATTCTAGGGCGGAGGACGTCATGTAATGTATCACAACAATGCAAAGTAGTAAACAAGCAACAACATCATCCATTGCATTAATAGTATAAATTTTAGTTACAAGTGTGTTCTTTCATAATATACAACAATAAAATGAATAATCAGAATAAGACGAGTCTGGACTGCTCCGTCTTCACAAACCTGGTCATCGTACCTATCTATTTGTGACCTGAGAATACAAGTTATTTTGAAAGCGAGTATCAGCCAAAAAGCTGGTGAATTCATAAGTATTAATGTGTCTTTGATTTGTAAAACTTAAAATGAAAGTCCTGACATTGTTTTGAAAGAAAGCAGTATAAGTATGGAAATGTTTGTAAGTAATGGAAAGCGTTTGAATAACCTAGAAATCCCTATGATCCCTATAAAAGAAGTCTTCTAACAAGACCCAACTATTTTGAAAGTAGTCTTCAACCAAGACCCAACTGTTTTGAAAGTAGTCTTCTACCAAGAGCCTACTGTTTTGAAAGTAGTCTTCTACCGAGACCCGACTGTACTACTATTATTATTAATATAAGACATTATATCCTTTGGTACTAGGATACTCAAATATAATTCACCTCATAGGTTATGTTAATGACTCACAAGATAAAGGTAATAATAATATAAATAACTCAAGTATTATCCTTTTGTACTAGGATAACTAACAGTGTTAACTTATGACATCCTTAGATGTATATTTACCTCTGTTGCTAACAGCTGGGTGTAGGAATAGTTAGTCCCTTAAAGTATACCAGCAATGGTATCAACCGTAGACATCCGTAGATGTGCATTTACCTATGTAGCTAACAAGGTTCTAGGAATGGTTAGTCCCACAAAGTATCCTTTGGTACTAGGATATTAAGTCAAATCTATCTTGTCGATTATGTGATTGTATCATAAAATAAAGATAAGAATGAAGATTATATAACAGAATCTATACATATAAAATGTAATAGTAACTCATCATATATTATCTATGTAAAAGTATCCATGTAAGAGTATATGAATGTATACCTTTGCTACCCAAAGGTACTGAACTGACTGATTAGAACTATTATGCCTATATATGTACACATGATATATAACTGATATTTAAACGACCTTCCGGTGGATACCCGATACCCTACCAGACCACATCCCAACGGGGAAAAGGAAATAAATCAGGTTAGCCTTCCTAAGTCCTTTAAACATTATTTATATAACTATACATATACAAGCATCCATTTAACGAGGTATCTATGTAAAAGTATCCTGGCAAGTGTATCAAAGTAAGTGTATCCAAGCAAGTGTATCTCTACAAACAACATGTATTTGTATGGACTCATGAATGAACTGACTCTAGTGTAATTCCTTATAATAGGAATAGCAAGTAGTATCTCCTAACTATACCTATAATAGTTACTAGAAATATACAAGTATCAACGAAGGTGTACCTTTACTAGCCAAAGGTACTGAGCTGACTGAGGGCACTTTTATGTCTACATATATATACATGATATATAACTAATATTTAGACGACATTCGGACGGATAACCGATACCCTACCAGACCACTTCCCAACGGGGAAAGGGAAATAAAGCGGTTTAGCCTTCCTAAGTCCTTTAAACATTTCTTATATAAGTATACATATACAGGCATGCATTTGATAATATAAAAGCATAAAAGGAGTTTTGTAAAACCTTTGGAAAAGATTTATATTTAAGAAAAGATCGACTTGATGTCAGTTTATAAAACGGTTTGAAAATATTTTGTTTGAATAAACAGTTGAAGTATAAAGAAAACCTTTGTTTGAAACATATTTGTAACAGAGTTTGAAAAGAAACATACAGTGTATAAAGCATCTTGATAAAGAGTTTTAAACATATAAAAACGTTTAAGAAAGTCCTTTGAAGAAATCTATTTGGTAAAACAACTAACATATAGTAAATCCATTTGCATGTTAGTTATTAATCACATGTGATTGATATAATAACTAGCATGATTCAAATTGTATTCCCCCCATAAAGCATTTAAAAAAAATTTAGAAGCATTTAAAAGGTTAATTCAAGGGGTATGAACTCACCTGTAGTGAGCGGATCGGAAGGAAGTGTCGGACAAGTGCTTGGTGTCAAGTGAAGACTTAGACACACACAATGATCCTAATTACATATGAAGACATATGTATATAAACAATTAGTGATTTTAAAACTAATTAAACATGTAAAAACATCCTATTTCGAGGAAAACACTTTGGTCAAGTGCTAGGAGGCTATCGGGTTGCAACAAAGGAGTGCGAAGCCTCATACGGGAGTTTATGGTCCAATGACCATCTTTATTGGAGTTTACGGCCCAAGGGAGTTTACTCCTAGCCGTAAACTCTCCATTGGTCACCAAAAGGGGCTTAAAACTCTAAGGGCTTAAGTGGTTAAGTGCTCCAAAGCTTTAAACAAGTGTTTGGGAGGGTTTAAGGTCCTAAAATGACCTTGTTGGGTGTTCACGGCCCTGGGACCACTCCCCCATGAGTTTACGGCCGTAAACTCATGGTAAGGAGTACCATTTCGTGAATTTTGGTCCTTAGGTCAATGGCGTAAGGTTCTATGTCACTAACCAAATCTTACTAAGGTGTTAGGGTGTCATTTGCACCCTAAGAAGGGGTTTACGGCCCTAAGACCAAATCCCTTGGTGTTTGCGGCCGTAATCTAACATGCACCATGGTATTTTGTGCTTTCAAGTCCCATACACATTAAGGTATGAGTCTAGACTAGTTTAACAAGGAAAGGAAGGGACTAGGGCACACTTTTGGCCATCAAAGAAGGGTTTACGGTCCAAGGTGTTCTTGGGCCGTAAACTCTTTGATCTTGGTTATTCCTTGTGATTTCTTGATGTATAGACATATAACAAGCCCTATTATACTCTAAGATAGAAGCACTTACGATTTGGGACGAAAGGCTGAAGATCCTTGAGAGAGTATCGGGTTTTTCTCTAGTTGAAAATGGAACAAATGAAACAAATATGGCTAAGGGCCATATTTATACCCCTTGGGGTTTTTGGTCCAAAAATATCATTTGAGCCCAGAACTCCAAACTCTTATAGTTTTGAAACTTTTAAGATGCACATAATTCTCTAGGGCATCCTCTCTCCCGATATCTCCTAAAGTATTAACCCTAATATGCTCAAACTTTTTCCAAAAGCTTGAAAATTAGCAGTTGTTGATCTGACTTCGATTGAAGCAAAGGGTTGTACAAAATACAAAATTTCAGGTTGTCACATCAACGAATTTCCAAACCCCAAGTTTTACAAACTGATTCAGTTCTTCATGCATAGCATCTACCTAGTTGGGCTCATTCAGAGCCATTTCAACATTCTTGGGATCTATTTGAGAGATAAAGCAAGAGTAAAGACATGTATTTACATCTCCACTCTGACTTCTGGTTTTAACGCCACCGCCCAGCTGGCAAATGATATTCTCTATCGGATGATCATGTTGAATTCTAGAGGGTATCTCCTGGCTGGTATCATTAAGCGAGACGGGAAGATTGTGAATATTGACACCTCCTTCATTTGCTGATTGTTCCACACCAGAAGACTCTGCTACAAACTCATTTGAAATGTCTTCAGGAAAGAGTAGTTCCATAAAAGTTGGAGTGACAGCAGAAGCATCTCTAGACATGAACTCTCTTTCAACAGGAATGAGTGGTGTAGCCTCAACATTAGGAGTATCATTCTGAACTGGAGATTTTGGACTATCAAGTGGTACAGAAACTCCCCCTCAGGCGAAGTAAAGGACTCCCCCTCAGATGGTGAAGAGGATACCGTTGGAGGTATGTAGACAACTTCTTCGTCTTCGTCTTCAGAAACATTCTTCGAACCAGAGAAAGACCCAGATGAGCTATCCGAACACACATTTATAGACTTGAAAAACGATGTGTAATCAAATAACCAATCTGGACCCACTCGAGCATCCATTTCATTTTCCTCTAACCAGCGCACGTCATAGGATTCCACAATCTGCTTCATCTTCTTATTGTAGACCCTATATACGGTGTGTGCAACATACCCTATAAAGTAACAATCATCAGCTTTGGCATTAAACTTTGGGTTTGACTCTAGGTGAAGAAGGGTGCAAGGGCAGCCAAATACATGGAAATGACTGATTGTTGGCTTGTGACCTTATAGAATCTCATACGGAGTCTTCATCTGAGCTTTGTTGATCAACACACGATTCTGAAAGTAGCAAGCAATGTTAATCGGCTCGACCCAAAAGAAAACTAGTAACTTGGAGTCACACAGCGTTGTCCTTGAAGCGTCTTTTAAGGTTCTATTTCTCCTTTCAGCGACACCGTTTTGTTGAGGTGTGTGAGCGGAGCTGTATTGACGCATAATCCCCTTTTCAGTGCAAAAATGATCAAGAATAGAATTCTTGAACTCTGTTCCGTTGTCGGTACGAAGCGTCTTCACCTGATGGTTGGCTTGGTTCTCAATTAACACTATGAACTTCTTTATCAGTTCTACAACCCCAGCTTTGTTGGATAAGAAGAAGACCCACGTAAATAGAGAGAAATCATCAATCACAACCAGATAGTATTTTGTTGATGCTAAGGATGTTGACTGGACCGAACAAGTCCATATGTAATAATTGGAGCAACTGACTGATTGAGTTAACCTGTTTTGGCAGGTGTGGTTTTCTGTGATGTTTACTTGGGCTCGTGACACACACTTTTCAAACGTTATGAAGTCACTAACAGGCAAACCACGAACCATCTCATTCTTTGCAAGACGATTTAGGTTTTTGACGTTAGCATGACCGAGTCTTCGGTGCCACAGCATTGCATTTTGTTATGAGATCTTTGAAAATAGGCACGTAACTTGTTCTGGAAGATTGCTATTGATATCAATAATGTATGAATTCCCATCCCTTTTAGATTTGACAAGAATCCACTCTTTTGGGATGACAAATCCTGTATGTTGGGAGCAACCGCTGTCGACGAACTGTCCCTGCAAAATGTGCGGGTTCATTCAGATTTGGGAACCCAGGTCATCACTTTCCTGGGTTGACCCGTTGCCTTTCAGATTTATAATTATATACTAATTTTCTAGAGGATACAGATGATGGATTGGAACTTATTTTGGGTAGCCATTGATAATTAGGTTTTCTAATAGTCACTTATGGTTTTGAAACAAGATTTCTATTAGTTTACCTTGAGCATCTGGGTTTTCTACCAGAATTGGTTGAAGACCCAGAGCTGCTCCTTGACGACACCAATCTTGGCTGAGCCATGTTTGATTTTGGCAAACTGTTCGGGACTTTGTTATGAAATACGTTTTTATTATTTTTAAAAACACCCCATTTTCTACTACGATCATCCTTCCAATAATCTTTCCGAGAACGAGTTTTAGAGGACAATTCCTAGCTATATGACCACCAATACCACAATTGAAACAAATCTGTTTGTTATTGTTAAAACCTGTACTGCTCTTTTCAGATTTGTTTTCCATACCGAAACCCTTGCTTTTCTCACATGAACATGAACATGAACAAGAATTAGGTTATGATATAAGTAGGGTGTATCAGATGGAGAAACTTGTGAAACTTGTGGTTTTTTATTAGTATCATCACAAACATTAGAATTCTCAACCACATCATCAAACACTTTAAAACATTCAAACTAGTATCAGAAGGTGTAGAAAAATCACAAAAAACATTGTCACTTTCAACATCAGAAAAATTAAAGTCTTTATTTAAAACTAAAACTTCAGGTTCAGACTCAATTTTATTTTCAGAAATAGATCCTTCAACTTTGTTCTTTGACTAATTTAAGGATTGATCTGCAGGAGAAGTAGAAATGTTAGTACTTTCAACATTAATAAATCCTCCCGAAACAAAACCACACGGCTTGCCATAAACCATGAATGGTTCATTGGCAATCTCCTCCTTGGATAAAGGTTGAAACTTATATGAATGGTTGAAAGGAGGAGGCACTTTGTCATACCCTAGACCCTTTGACTAATTATGTTTAAATTGCATGCAGTGGTCTATAATGTTGGCAACTACTTCACTTGATACATCAAATTTTCTAAAATCGAAATCAGTAGTCTCAAATTTGCTCTTTAATGTGTCAAGTTCAGTAATTAATTCAGCATTTTGTCTGTTTATGTAATCATAATTCTCACATTTATTACTGTAGTCTTCCTGAAGTCTTCTAAAGTCCTTTACTTTAGTTTCTAACTAGGCCTTAAGGGGTTTTTGTTCTTTTCTAAGTTGATAACCCTCATATCTAAGGTACTCTACTTCTCTACGTATGTTTCTATTTCTTCACGAAGAATTTTAACATAATCAATAAAATATGAGAGCATGAAGGCAAACTTACCTCACTTTTCTTTGGTTCAGAAGTAGAAGATACCATCAACGCAAACTGAAGCTCCATCATCTTTTCTTCAGCAGTAACATTCTCCGCAGAAGCTTCATCTTTGACTTGGTCTAGGTGAGCATTTTCAGGTTTTGAAATATTCAAGGCCTGCATATGGTCCTCCCAGTCAAATGACTGAGCAACCATAGGCTTCTCGCTGTTGACCTGAGCACCTCCCCGATTGTTTCCCATCGCCACCATTGTCATGTTGTTGTTCAATCTTCGATCCGACATCGGGCACTCATGAGCAAACTGACCTGGCTCATGAAAATTGAAACAACGTAGCTTTCCCTTGTTGAACCCTACCTTCTTATCGGCACTCATATCCCAGTTGTTCTTCCCGGTCTTCTTAGAAAACTGCTTCACCCTGAAGCCATGGCAATTTGCCATCTTATATCCATTTCTTCCACGAATTCTGCATGAATATGATCCAGATCAGCAAACGACAGTTGTGGTGGAAGATCTCCTGCTACAAGAGCATTGTAACAATTAACACGTCCTATGGCGAGAGCAAGATTTTCTTCACACTCCTTAGAAGAAGAAGCGACTTGAGAGGCAGCAAATGATTGGTTCTGAGGAAGAGGCATGGATGATGCAGTAGGAAGTGAAGTAGCTGATGAAGTGGAAAAGGATTGAGTTTCAACTTGCTGAACAACATAAGGTTGACATGTAGAGGGAAAAGTGAGAGATGAAAGAGCATTGTTAGATGAAATGCCAAGATTTACAGCTGAGTACGAATTTACATGGTTTATCTCCCGCTTTTTATCATCAATATCACACACCTTGATGATTGCCATCACTTCATCAAGAGTAAGGTGATTTACGTCTTTGGTCTTCTTGATAACTACTACATTCATGTCCCATGACTTTGGAAGGGAATTTAGTAGCTTCTTATTTATTTCAGACTTTCTCAAGAAGATTCTAGCTATGCTCATCTCAGTGGTGAGAGTAGTGAATCGTTGAAGCTGTGCCTCCAGGGTCTCACCTGGAAGGTAATTGAACATGTTGAACTTTTGGCGCGGCATGTCCTAGCGACTCTCCTTCATATCTTCATTCCCTTAATATACGTCAATTAGGGCTTCTCATAAAGCCTTTGCTGAAGTATACTCCCTAAAACCTTGAGCTATATCCGGAGACAGGGCCATGGTTAAAGTGGCCAAAGCCCGTTCTTGCTCTTCAACCTTCTCAAAGTCTTCATCAGTGTAATTCTCAATCTCTTTGTCAACCACTTGCCTTGCAATAGTTGTGGTTATTCTGATGGGATTCTTGACGATGCTTCTCCAAATTTTGAAGTCTTTCATTTTAATGTACTTCTCAATTCGGTATTTCCACTCAGGAAACCATCTGTAGACAAGAGTCTTGGAATGCGAGTAGTTGTGCCCATAACAGAGTCCATCTCATGGTGATGAGTTTGACTTTGTGAATCCATTTAATATTAATTTAAATAAAAATTAAGTTATTTTCTTAAAAAAATTGAGTTTCCAGTCAAAACAACTGTTTACGGTCAAAGGGGTGTTTACGGTCTAGAGTTTACGGTTGTAAAGAGTTTGTGGTTTCTGTATACGGTCTATGAGTCTAAGCTTGCGGTTATTCAAGATGCTTTATTCACGGTCTAAGAACGGATTTTACAACCCAAGAAATTTCTTGTGCTTGCGGCCGTAAACTGAGTTTGCTGCCGTAAACTCTAGACAATAAACTCTCAGAACTTCAAGAAATCACGATTTATGGATTAAACTTGAATCCTCTTCTCAGCAGACACCAACTTCAGTAACAATGAAGAATATGCCCAAAAACTCGATTGTAGGATGTTTTGACACTTGTTTTGCTCTGATACAAATTGTAAGGTCCTGAAACGGATCTTACCGGTGATCAAGCAAACAAAAAAATCAATAATAACAAGAATGAAGTAGAAATAGAAATCATAACAAGCTTGCACACGCTGCTATTAATGAAAACATCTGGTACAACTTGTTAATAGCAGCCGCGAACTCTGTGGCATCAACAACCATTAAATGACCAAGCTAGCATCTATATATAGTGGAATTGGGCCGACCTTGGGTTTACGGCCGTAAACAGGCTTATGGCCGTAAACTATTATCAACATTACCAAAACTGCCTATTGACACAAAAGAACCTATTGCAACAAAAGCCTAGACCAAACCATTAGTTGGACCCTTCAGTTTACATTCATTTTGATTATTATAGTAAATAAGTAGCAATTCCTTCTTGATCAAGCCTCAGAAAGCAAGCACCAAAAATCTCTTGCCTCTAATGGTTTGGACCTAAACCCTATCAATAGAAGACATTAGAGGGGAGAGGAGACGAGAAGGTATTTCGGCTCTAAGCCTCTTAAAGAAGGAGTTCCAAAATTATGAATCCCATGAGGGGTTTATATAGGTTGGTAAGGAGTTTAGCATAATGTATGTTTCTTTGGATAACCCTTATACTTTTTCTTTCTCGCTAAGGCTTCCTAAGGCTTAGAAGAAGCCCTAAAAACCTCCTCCAAAACTGCCCCCTTTATGGGAAGGTTATGAAATTCTTCAATGCTCAACTTTTAAACATTGTCACCTTTAGTCCCTATACTTTTAATTAATCCAGTTAATTCCAAAATTAATTCCAATTAATTTATGATTATTAATTAAATAATACTATTTTAGTTAATATATTAACCTCATAATATATTAATAAATTATTTTTTGCTATTTATTAATATTATAATGAACCAATAAATCAACATCTCTCAAAAAAGTCATTCTGTCAATTACTAGGTTTGACGGCAACCCAAAAGGACTCAACTTTTTAACTAAAGTACATACACATTTAGTTATTGGATTAGAGACCTAATCCAACAATATGTTTATTATGTAGAGGAAATCTCCAACTGATCCTTACTTTAGCAACATTCGGGATGGGATTTGGAGAAAGAATCGACAACCTCGAACAAACATCATCAGTAGTAATCTTCACCATTTGAAGGTTCTTCTCTAAGTTTTGAAGATTCTGTTATTTATTTCGATCCACGGGTGGTAAATAGTATTTGAAAACACTCAAGGAAGATTAACATATCAACTAGTATTACCTTTTCTGGTTTGTGTGAGGAGGTCGATGGTGTTGATCCAGTTTGTTGTGGATATTGTTGAGATTCGTTTTTTCTTTCATATTAATAGGGTATAGGGTTAATCACCGTTCATATACCCTCGGAATGACCGAATAGTCGAACCTTGGGTAATCCTAGAACTATATGAAAACCTCGAACCTCATTCGATACGTGATTAAGCCTAAAGAAGCGAAATTAGGCAAAGAGGTAACAAAGGAACAAGACGATGTCGCCATTGTACAAAAAGTACATGGGAACTCAAAGAAACAGGAACAACTTTGTATGAATGATTGAGTGAACCTTGTACAACTGTATAACGGTTTCCGAGTGTTCCTATTCGTACCTTTGGGTTTGATGCCATAAATGCTACAAATCTTGGACCATTTCGGCAGGAAGGAGGCTCGGGATGTTTTCTTCTCCAATTATAAATAAGAGATTCAATTCACCCATGCATAGTACGTTAAGAACTAATTCTATTACTATGATTTAAGATACGTTTTAACAACCATATCAAGGTCTCAACTAACTTAATGATTGGAGCGTTCTTTCGGCACCACTTCCCAGAAAACATACTCAAGAGTTTGTGATTGTTTCTAGGTAATCCATTGTTAAAATAAGACACTTAACTCTGCTAATATGGACGACGGACCCGGGGGGACATCAAGTGGTGTCATCTGAAGGACTGTGCTACAAATGGATGGTGTAAACACATCAGGCTAACGTGAGTTCCGTCACAAGAATGAAAAACCTTGAAAGTCCTTGAGAAAAACCACATGTTACGATGATGGAAAGACACCAAAATGAAATGACAAGGGGTGTAGCTGAAGAAGGAAGGGGGTGAATCAGTGAAACAAAATGGTGGAAGAATGGGGGTGGAGGAATTGAAGGTGTTTAAAACCTATGGAATCATGAGCAGCATGAGAAGGTCACAGAGAGAAAAGAAATTTCACAAAGAAAAAGAATAGGATCGGGTCTCTATCCAGACATATCAAACAAAGGATTTAGAAAAAGAAGAAGAGGAAGTAAGGGAACACAATAAAAGCTTAAGCAAAAAGGAAGAAAGTTTTAGTCGTACGAAAGCCAGAAAAAAGCTCATAAGGACCAAGAAAAACTACAGGAAATGGTAGAAGCTAAACAATATAACCAAGCCTTCCAAAATTCGAACTTCCAGTCACCATTCACAAATGGAATCAACGAAACCCCTATTCCTAAGGGTTAAAAGGGCCAAGAGTTCTGACATATAACGGAACATGTGACCTAAATGACCATGTCTCCAACTTCCAATGGGCGATTAAGATGATTCCGATGGATCCAAAGTTGTGGAGTTTGTAATTTGCAGGAACTTTAGATGGATCTGTCCAATACTAGATAGCGAGCCTACCCCAAGAGTATAGGAAATTTTGAAGAGTTGTGGTAGAAATTTTTCAATTGCTTCATCCAGAAGAGATGATTCCAGCAACATGCACATGCAATATTTTCTTGCCGACAAAGGGTGGGAGATTCTAATAGATCCTACTTTAAGTGTTTTAATGAAATCAACCGACGAATGCCGACGACATATGATCTCATGATCATAGATGCGTTCACTTATGGTCTCCTATAGGGTGACCTATTTCAAAAACTGGTGGGAGGGGCTGATGTGAACGTAGAAGAAATGATATGTAAGTTCAATAGGTTTTTAAGGGAAGAAGCAAAAAGTGCAAAAAAAGCAAGAATGGAAGGGAAAATAGTATCTAGAGGTGATCGATGAGATCAATGAGCTAAAAAACATCAGGGGTCGGGAGCTAATAATAAATCCCAAAGATTTTTGCATAAAAGATTTGCTTAGAAGGTTCAAAACCGACGTCGGGAACATTTTCAATCATGTTGGGAGGAGACATACGAAACATATGCTCCCAGGAGCCCGAACAAAGGAAACATGAATAGATTTATAAAATACCCTCGAAACCCCAATAAGCATTGTGATTTCCATACAAATTTGGGTCATGCTACGTAAGACTATGAGGGCCTGAAAAGAGAATGAGAGAAGGGTCGGGCATTTAAGATCGGGGAAGAACGAGCACCTAAGAAAGAAGAAGCCCGAACCTATCACGCATAAATCGCCATGATACAAGTTGGAGGGGGATTTGATGTCAAACCAATAAAGAAGTGATATATGATTAATATCGAGTTCAATCATTCATCATGACCCAATACATTTCGGTCATCAGGGAATCTAGCCATTGATAATTGTGGCAGCAGCGGGAAGAATGTTGATACGAAGGATATATGTAGACAACGGGGATTCCGTTAACATTATATACAAACACTGCTTAAAAGGTTTTCCTACTGAGGTTCAAAAATACATCTGATCGACCATATCAGCTGTAGTAGGATTTGTCGTACAATCCGTATGGTCGAGGGCGAAATTTTCATTACCCTTTATAGTGTAGGACTATAGAGGTAGCATTCGGAAAACCATCCTGGAAAAATTTATGGTATTTCCAGTACCTTATTCCTATAATATGTTGCGATGAATAACCCGCTTATGGATATTACAGGCAGTCCCATCTACCCTGCATGGACTACCCAAGTTTCCTACAGATAAAGGTATTGCAATAGTCCAGAGCACAACCTTAGGCCCGCCTGAGCAAAGCCACACAGTTCAACATGATCCAGAGGTGCCAATATTCAAGGAACAAAGTTCATTAGTGGACATGGAAGAAGTAATGATGAATGAAATGCACGAGGACAAGAAAATCAAGGTAGGGATGGAGCTTCAATTGTCATTACAAGAAGGTTTAATCAACTTATTAAAGAAACGTGTGGACGCTATCGCATGAAAGCCACAAGATATGAAGGGGATCCCCTAAACACTAATAGAGGGTCGATTGAACATTAATCCAACCTATGTCCCTTTCAAGAAAAAGAAACATATTATGTCTAAAGAAAGGAATGAGGTGGTTAACAAAGAATTTAAATCATTCGTAGCAGCAGGGGTCATGAGGGCGATGCAATTCCCGAGGTGGATTGCAAACCCAGTTCTAGTAAGGAAGACTGATGGCATGATACGAATGTGCATCAACTTTACCAAACATCATAAGGCGTAACGACCGAAAAAATCCAACCAATTTAAACTTTTCAAAAACAACCCGATTTCATTAAATTATTACGAAAAGGTTTTCAATACAATTTATTTAGAGTATTCCCAGAATCACGTCACAACATAAACATGAGGAGCGGTACGATCACGCTTTCGCCTTGCCACGGTCTCCTGAAGAACCTGGAAAACATAAAACTACAACTATAAGCCGGAAAGCTTAGTGAGATATCCCCAAAATACCAACCACATATACCATACACGCATAACATGCCATAACATATCCGATCACAGAACAACCATGCACTTCGGGTCTACTGTGTGACTGGTCCGCCACACCGGCCAACAGTCCACCTGGTCCACCCTCCAAGTCTAGCCGTATATATCGAGTCTGCAGTGTGATTGGTCCGCCCGCACAGGGCCTTCAATCCACCTGGTCCACTCTCTGAGTCTAGCCATATACATCGAGTTTGCAGTGTGATTGGTCCGCCCGCACCGGGCCTTCAATCCACCTGGTCCACTCTCCGAGTCTAGCCATATACATCGAGTCTGCAGTGTGATTGGTCCGCCCGCACCGGGCCTTCAATCCACCTAGTCCACTCTCTGAGTCTACAGTATGACTGGTCCGCCCGCACCAGGCCTTCAGTCGGCCTGGTCCACTTTCCGAGCCTCGGCACGTCTGGTCCGCCCTCTTGGGGCCTAATGCCTATCCTGACCGCTCGTTGGGCCTTCAGGACAACCGGTCCGCCCTGGGTATCTTGGCCTACAGCACAAAGCAGGACCCGCCTCAACCCAACTCCAACCCAAACAACCATGTGCATATAAACATACAATCATATAACAATTCACAGTCAACAAACCGATCAAACAGATCACATAACATATCATCATCCTAACCAGGATACCGACCTAACTGGTCACTAGCGTAGCATCACCCTACATCTTAGGATATCGACCTCAACCAGGTCTCTAACATATACCATCCTAGCAACCAGGATGCAACATATCAAAGCAATATCATAACAATAAATACCCGGATCTCAATCCAATAAAGGGCCGGCCTTGGTGCCTTAGACCCTATTGATATAGTGAAGATAACTCACCTCGAAATTGCCGACTAAACAGATAAACCAAAGCTACTCCAACCACTGATACGATCTCCAACACTGGCCAACACCAAGACACTGAACCCAAAACAATATTCAACAATTACCAAAATGCCCCTGGAAAATAATTGGTCAACCCATGGTCAAAGTCAAAGCCAACCTCGGACCTACTCTACTCCCTGAGTCAACCCAATGACTCGCCGAGTTCACATACACATAACTTCCCCCATCTGCGACTTAACTCGTCGAGTCACCCTAAGACTCGCCGAGTCCAACAACTCTGAGTCCTTCTCACTCGACTCACCAAGTCATCCCTTGACTCACCACGTCACAGCTCAACCAGAAGAAACATGGACCTCACGACCAGACTCGTCGAGTCCAAGAACAGACTCGCTGAGTCCAAGGCTATCTTCAACCTACTCGCCGAGTTGTTCTTCCAACTCGCCGAGTTCCAGACCGTCTTCAAGCAACTCGCCGAGTACACCTTTGTGACTTGCCGAGTGCCTCTAGATCTCATCCCAAACAGAACCTTCCAGGCCATGCAATTGATCCAAAACGTAGATATAGCCTCCTACAACCCATCCATCATGTAAAGTGGCAAACTTTTTGTGAATCCAAAGAGATCTAGGCATTTTACACTTTAGGGCTAGGGTTTGGGACGTGATGGCTTCATAAATCACTCAAGAACACAGACTTTAATGCACATAAGACCTCCTCCACTCCAGATCTGAGGTAGCAACCTCAGATCTACTCTTCAAACTCAAGATACCACAAGCTAAACCACCCATACATTCCAAGAATCATGGATCTAGAAGAATAACAACCCAAGAACGAGATTATACCTCAAAAAGAAGTGCCAACATCAATGAAATCCGAATCAAAGCAAAGCCCCTTGCTCCAAGCCTCCTAACTCTCCAAGATCTTCCTCCAAATCTCCTTTCCAAGGTTCATTTGCACTCCAATCCTTCACAATCGTGTTTCTAGGGTTTTCTGGTCTGAAGGGAAGGTAAGGAGGGTGGGGAGAGGGTATAATGTCCTTTATATAGGGCTCATCCGAGTCCAGCCGCCGACTCGCCGAGTCGGCCACTTAACACGCGACCAAAATCGCGACCCTACTCGCCGAGTCCACTCATGGACTCGCCGAGTTGCCCTTTCCAATTTACTCTTTTAGCCCTTCAACTTTACTCATGATATTCTGGGATGTTACAATTCTCCCCCTATTAAATTAGGCTTCGTCCTCGAATCCTGCGGCAACTCAACTCCAGAAATACTCCCGCAACGCACCACCTGGCATTAACCAAACCAGGTTCCTCAAAGCACAACCATAGAAACCCGGAACTCACTTTCTCCTTTCTGGCGGTGTCCTGACCACCGTCTCAAGCCGGCCACCGGCTTTACCCTCTGATAACCACACCCATCAGGCTCCACACTTAACAACCGAGTACCACTCCATGGCACTTTTCTCGATCCTGATCACCACAATCACTTGACTCTTACGAGTTAGATATAACCCTGAACCACCGGATTCCTGACCCGAGTCTAACTTTATCCACACCCTGCTGATAGAATGACACATTCTTCAGCCTTAGAGCAACTCCCATGAGTTCTTCTCTTGCAATCGCATGCACATGCTGAACTAGCCCTAGCACGCTCGGGTTGGGAAAACCCATCACACTAACAACATCTCCAAACATCCCTCAGGATGAACCACCACTACATACACAATTCCCTGATCCGAATCACACTGGGAGCCCAAGACTCCCTCCCTTCATCCATTCCGAGCATCTTGGCTCTACACCAGCGGAATTCCTTCCGCGACCTCAGCCGACATCCCAAACCGGATGTGATCCCATACCACTGCCACAATCACGCTGCTCAATGACCGCAATTGGACCACTCCAATCATAACTCTACACTACTGCTTTCACTTCCATGAATTTACACTCCCTCACTGAGTTACATTCCTCTTTCTTTCCCTTACCAAGGAAATCCACTTGGCCGCCTTGTCACTACGACAAGTGCCACAGTGTTCGCCCAATGCTACACCACTCCTTTATAGCATAACCGCTATCCATGCAACACACATGCTCTGAATCTGCTCGCAAGGACCCTTGAGTCCATGCACCATCTCCGCTAATCGAGATCAATACCCGGGGCCAGACCTTCTAATGCTAACACATCGCAACACACTCAATCCATTTCCTCGAACCGATCTAACAATACCTGCAGAGTCTTCAGCATGACTGGACCGCCTTACCAAGCCTTCAGTCAATCTAGACCACTCTCAGAACCTTCAGCCAATCTGGACCGCCCTCCAGTGCCTTCAGTCTGGCTGGACCGTTCTCCGAGCCTTCGTCCTGACTGGTATGCCTACCGGCCTTCAGTCTATCCGGCCCGCTCAACTAACATTCATCATTCCGAGTTATCTCTACGGGAAATCCTCCCATGCATACTGTTCTAGCCCTCTAGGGGTTCCGAACTCTATCTCCATCACACAAACTCAATCCCGGCCTGATCCCAGGCCCTCCCCAATCAAGTACCCTTGGTCTGTATCTCACCCCGCACGCCTGCCACTTACTCACACCAGCCTACGCTCTTGGCTGACAGAACACTACTGAATCCCAAACAGCTAAACAACCTTACATGCTCATCGATCTTCCACAGAATTTTCCAATTATCCCCCACTTAGGGCACAAACTAACATCCACCGGTCGCTACCACCGACCTCCCAAAACAACCCTGCACAAAACCAACACTTACTCGCGGACAGATTCTCACTAGCACTAGCAACCTTCACAAAAATCCCATTTCCACACTGATCATCCTGCTCGAAAGAAACTCAATCTGCAGCTAACCACTCCTCAGAAAGCAGATGCTACCCGGCATTCAGACCAACACCAGATTTCCACTAATAACCCTCATGAATGATAACCAACGAAATTCCCAAACAATAACCCATAACCAAACCATAACCCTCAAAGAACAATGAATACCACACCGAAAACCACGAAATGAAACTAGCAGATAAACAATGCTCCATAATAAACACAAGATAATCGAGACATCAAGAAAGAAACATACCCGCGGCTGCATTCGGCACTGCTCTGACCTCCTCTGCTGCAAGCTGAAAAGCACGACCCTGAGCCCTTGGGGGCTCCGCTCCACCCTGACCTCCACCCGTGATCCTCAAAGTGGCCGGTGCTGGAGCCTGCACCGGTCCTGCAGCGAGCTGTGGACAGTTGGCCCTCAAATGTCCAACCTGATCACAATGATAACAAATCCTGAATCGGTGCTGACTGCCGACAATCCCTCGCATAGTGCCCCTCCTTTTCGCACTTGCGGCATGCACCACCAGACCTACAAACTCCGGTGTGACCCCTCCCACACTTCCCACAAGCGTGGTTGCTCTGATCTCCCACCCTAGAATCAACGGTCTTGGACCGTTTCGGCGCCGACTGCGACTGCACCGGAGCCTGCCTCAGCTCACGCAACTGCAACTCAATCTCTAACTCACGCCGCCTGGCGGCCTCCTGCAACTCCAACAAAGTCTCGCACCTCTGCATAGACACAAACTGTCTGATGTCTCTCTTGAGCATGCTCAGGTATCAAGACATCTCAGCCTGCTCTGAAGCGAACTCAGGGCAGAACATCGCCCTCTCAGTGAACATCCTGGTGATCTCAGTCACCGACTCTGAACCCTGCTTCAGCTCAAGGAACTCCTGAGCCAATCTCTCTCTCTCAACCCGCGGAACGTAACGAGTGCTGAACATCTCTCTGAACTGATCCCATGAAACCGCAGCCCTCTGCGCATCCGAATATGACCCGGTGGTCAATCTCCACCAATCTTCGCCCCGAGTCTCAACAGGTTCAGAGCACACCTCACCCTCTGATCAGCAGGGCATGAACACGTGAAGAAAGACCCCTCCACGTCCGATAACCATCTCATAGCAACAATCGGGTCCTGAACTCCATCAAAGGTGGGAGGCTTCATATTATCGGAGTCCCGATACTGAAAACCCCGACCAACTCCTCCACCTGCCGCTGCTACAGCCGCTGTAGCCGCCGCGGAAGCCGTCTCTATGAGAGCTGCATAGCGCTCATCAAAATACTCAACCATGGCGGTCTTGATCGACCCAAATAGTTCCGGCAACTCAACCCGGAACATCGCAGCAACCTCATCATGTAGGATCTCATGAATCCTCACATCCAACTCGCACGTGCTCATCTAACCAATAACCTCGGGCGGTACTGACCCGTCCGGAATTCCCTCTCCTGCTCCCGATCCTGACCCGGATCCACTCCCAGCATGCCTCAAAATCTCCATACTGAAAAACACCACAAAATCTCAGACACTTCCCACCAACCTAGGAACCAACTCTCAACCCAACCCTAGAGGTCATGGTTTCCCTGATACGTGTATGCATCTTGTGCTTTCAGTAGTACGTGCCCATACTACCTTCCACACCTACCCATATTTGTATGAAGTACTACCACAACACCCTAGTGAAAACATACATAACAAGCGCTAAATCCTCACACCAGAGGAACACTGGAAATCTCCCACAAGGAAACCCTAGGCTAATAGGCATCATAAATCAGGCAACATTATCATGAAATCCTGAAGATCCCTAGCCTAGCATTAGCATGTTGTTCTATCAAAGCTCAAAAAGAAATATCATGTATGGTATTTTGGGGTTACTTACTGGCTCCGGCTGATCGTACCTCCGCGTCCTCCTTTTACTCATTTTGAAAACCATTTTAAATTCTCTTTTGAAAACCCTCCTCGATTTGAGACTGGAGTCACACAAGTGTTCCTCCAATTCACTCAAACCAAGGCTCTGATACCAACTTGTAACGACCGAAATATTCCAACCAATTTAAACTTTTCAAAAACAACCCGATTTCATTAAATTATTACAAAAAGGTTTTCAATACAATTTATTTACAGTATTCCCAGAATCACGTCACAACATAAACGTGAGGAGCGGTACGATCACGCCTTCGCCTTGCCACGGTCTCCTGAAGAACCTGAAAAACATAAAACTACATATCCGATCACAGAACAACCATGCACTTCGGGTCTACTGTGTGACTGGTCTGCCGCACCAGCCAACATTCCACCTAGTCCACCCTCCGAGTCTAGCCATATACATCGAGTCTGTAGTGTGATTGGTCCGCCCGCACAGGGCCTTCAATCCACCTGGTCCACTCTCTGAGTCTAGCCATATACATCGAGTCTGCAGTGTGATTGGACCGCCCGCACCGGGCCTTCAATCCACCTGGTCCACTCTCTGAGTCTTCAGTATGACTGGTCCGCCCGCACCGGGCCTTCAGTCGGTCTGGTCCACTCTCCGAGCCTCGGCACGCCTGGTCCGCCCTCTTGGGGCCAATAGCCTATCCGGACCGCTCGCTAGGCTTTTGGGACAACCGGTCCGCCCTGGGTATCTTGGCCTACAACACAAAGCAGGACCCGCCTCAACCCAACTCCAACCCAAACAACCATGTGCACATAAACATACAATCATTTAACAATTCACAGTCAACAAACCGATCAAACAGATCACATAACATATCATCATCATAACCAGGATACCGACCTAACCGGTCACTAGCATAGCATCATCCTCCATCTCAGGATACCGACCTCAACCAGGTCTCTAGCATATACCATCCTAGCTACCAGGATGCAACATATCATACCAATATCATAAAAACAAATACCCGGATCTCAATTCGATAAAGGGTCGGCCTTGGTGCCTTAGACCCTATTGATATAGTGAGGATAACTAACCTCGAAATTGCCGACTGAACAGATAAACCCAAGCTACTCCAACCACTGATACGATCTCCAACACTGGCCAACACCAAGACACTGAACCCAAAACAATATTCAACAATTACCAAAATGCCCCTGGAAAATAATTGGTCAACCCATGGTCAAAGTCAAAACCAACCTCTGACCAACTCTACTCGTCGAGTCAACCCAATGATTCGCCAAGTTCACATACACAGAACTTCCCCCATCTGCGACTTAACTCGTCGAGTCACCCCAAGACTCGCCGAGTCCAGCAACTCTGAGTCCTTCTCACTCGACTCACCAAGTCATCCCTTGACTCACCAAGTCACAGCTCAACCAGAAGAATCTTGGACCTCACGACCAGACTCGTCGAGTCCAAGAACAGACTCGCTGAGTCCAAGGCTATCTTCAACCTACTCGCCGAGTTGTTCTTCCAACTCGCCGAGTTCCAGACCATCTTCAAGCAACTCGCCGAGTACACCTTTGTGACTCGCCGAGTGCCTCTAGATCTCATCCCAAACAGAACCTTCCAGGCCATGCAATTGATCCAAAACGTAGATATAGCCTCCTACAACCCATCCATCACGTAAAGTGGCAAACTTTATGTGAATCCGAAGAGATCTAGGCATTTTACACTTTAGGGCTAGGGTTTGGGACATGATGGCTTCATAAATCACTCAAGAACAGGGACTTTAATGCACTTAAGACCTCATCCACTCCAGATCTGAGGTAGCAACCTCAGATCTACTCTTCAAACTCAAGATACCACAAGCTAAACCACCCATACATTCCAAGAATCATGAATCTAGAAGAATAACAACCCAAGAACGAGATTATACCTCAAAAGGAAGCCCCAATAGCAATGAAATCCGAATCTAAGCAAAGCCCCTTGCTCCAAGCCTCCTAACTCTCCAAGATCTTCCTCCAAATCTCCTTTCCAAGGTTCATTTGCACTCCAATCCTTCACAATCGCGTTTCTAGGGTTTTCTGCTCTTAAGGGAAGGTAAGGAGGCTGGGGAGAGGGTATAATGTCCTTTATATGGGTCTCATCCTCCGAAATTAGGGTTTTCTCCACTCATTGGGAAGATTCAAGTGTAAATACTTTTTGGATGCATACAAAGGGTATCACTAGGTGAATATGGTAAAATCAAATGAAGATAACATAGCTTTGCACACAGAGAAATGGAGATTTTGTGACACCAAAATGCCTTTTTGGTTAAGAAATACAGGAGCAAGTTACTAGAGGTTGGTCGATAAGGGGTTTGAGCAATAGATAGGGACAAATATAGAGGTATACGTGGATGATATGGTGATAAAAAGAAAAGATCATATTAACAGAACCCAATAAAATGTGTCTTTAGAGCACAAAAAGGAAAGTTCTTGGGTCATGCAGTCACTACGTTGGGACTAGAAGCAAACCCAGAGAAAGTTGAAAACTTGCTGAAAATGGGAACTCCTAGAACAATGAAAGATATAAAAAGCTTAAAATGGTAATCCAGGGGCTCTGGGACGCTTTCTAACCAGGTCTGTCGAACATACATTATCTTTCTTCCAAACATTGAAAACTCACATGGGGAAGAAAAACATTATATTTACAGAAGAAGCGGATGAGGCTTTTCAGAAGTTAAAAGAGTGCCTTCAAAACTTACCAACCCTTGCATGTCCTAATGTATGAGAGACACTTATAATATACCTCTTGGAAAGTCAAGAGGTAATTAGCACAGTGTTATTGATAAAAAGAGAAAAAAGTACGGATGCCAGTGTAACTTATTAGTGGCGTATTACAGGGAGCAGAGAAGTACAACTTGATAGTAGAAAGCTAGTTTTGTCTTTGCTTTATGCAACAGGATGACTACGTATATACTTTCAGGTACACCTGATATTGGTATTAACGAATCAACCCATGAAGCAAATTCTGATGCAGTCAGAGCGGCCAGGCTCTATGCCGAAATGGGTAATTGATTTGGGTGAGCATGATATAGTCTACAAACCTAGAGCTAGTATCAAAGGTCAGGCTCAATATAAATTTTATCATCGGTATAGTCTGCCACATCATACCATAATGATGTACATATATACCTCGAACTATAAGTTTATTAGTTATAGTTTAGTATAAATTTTAACATCAGTATGATCCGCCACATCATACCTCGATGATGTACATATATACCTCAAGCTATAATTTTATAACTTATAGTCCAGTATAAATTTTAACGTCCGTACGATCTGCCACATCATACCTCAATGATGTACATATATACCTTGAACTATAAACTTGTAACTTATAGTTTAGTGTAAATTTTAACATCGGTATGATCCGCCATATCAAAGCTCGATGATGTACATATATGCCCATAATTATAAATTTGTAACTTATAGACATTGTTCACATGACAATGGAGGCCTACAATAAAAGAATACGAGAGGACACTTGTCCTAGACTTGTGCAACTCGCAATTCCTGCTACTGCTACCTTTGATCTTAAGGGACATATCCTTACTGCGCTAAAGAATATTCCATTTTCCGGAAAATACCATGAAGATGCATACAAGCACCTCGATGAAGTCAATGACATAGCTGACTATTTCAACATTCCCAATGTTCCTCGGGAGACTGTCTTGTTACGAATGCTTCAAGTTACTTTTAAAGGAGCAGCTAAAGACTAGCAAAAGGCACTTTCATCAAGTTCAATCACCACTTGGGTAGAGATGCAAGAAGAATTCATCAAACAATTTTTCCCATAATCTAAAGTTTCTAAACTCAAGAAGGCCATAGAAAACTTTGAACAACAAATAGTGAAGTCGTTGTATGAAGCTTGGGAGAGATACAAAGGGTTTATCAAAAATTCTCCCCAAAATGATTTAAATGAGCCGTAAGAGGTTTTGATCTTCTATGATGGGGTGAATATCACGACGAGGAAACTCCTAGATTCGCAAGGACCTTTAACTAAGAAGAATCCCGTTGAGATAAAAGAATTAATTGAAGAGTTTTTGAAGCATTCACGGGAATATCACAACCCTCGTAATGATGGAACAAGGACGATCGGGAATGGTGCATCGGAAGATATGGCGGTGGCTATGGAAATGTTAAGTAACATTGATAGAAGAATGACCAATATGGACCAATCCATACACGCGATACGAGTGGGTTGTGAGAATTGCAATGGTCCACATTTGATAAAAAGATTGTCATCTTGATGAAAATGGGAATAGGAAGGCTTAAGTCTTCTACTCAAGTGAAGATTGATATGATGAAGACCGGATGACTCCGAAGAAGGAATGGTTACCTTACAATGAGTACAAAAACCCAAAAAAAAGAGAAGTACAAACAAAACACAAAAGGGTTTTATCAAAAAGAAGAACCGGCACCCGAAAAGAAAACGGATTTTGAAACAATACTCGCCTGCTTTGCAGCCACGTCATAAAAGAGGCATGATGAAATAGATGAAACAATTAAAGATAAGTTAACTCTAATAAAAGAATAGCAGGATTTACTTAGAAAGCATCAAGCGTTAATAAAAAGCATTGAAGCTCAACTCGGGCAGTTAACTATGTTGGTTAATGAGCGGCTACCTCCATAAATTCCCGATAAGAAACCCGCACCACATGTCATGGCCATCGATACTAAAGAAGACCCTATTATGAGTTCCTACAAGCCTTGAAAGAAGAGACTAAGCAGCCTGAATCACAGCCAAAGCAGATAAAAGTTGAAAAGAAAATTGTTGTTGAATTATCAAACTTACGACATAAGGATTGAATCCTTACGATGTGGGCCAAGTATGGGCAGAAAAATTTTGCTGATGTTCCAGCTTATCAACCCTACTTTGACATTCCCTTATTGAGAAAGAGATCACCCACTGAAGTAAGAACATAAAAAGTTCATGAAGCAAGTTAAGGGTATTCCGATGAATACTCATTTTATTGAATCCGAGGCACAAGTACCCAAATATGCCAAATCTCTTCAAGATTTACTTCACACTCACCAATAACTAGAAAAGACATCCAAGGTATTCCTTAGCGAGCAGATTTGTAAGGTTATTATGGATGGGATACCAAGGAAGATGGGAGATCCTGGGCGCCTTACACTTCCATGTAAGTTCAGAAATAATATGAAGAAATATGCTTTAATTAATTTTGGAGTAAGCATAAATTTGATGCCCTATTCGTTTTATCAAAATCTCAACCTTCCAGAATAAAAAAGGCTACTAGTATGACAATTTGTATGGCTAACCGTTCAGTAACTCAACCTCGAGGCATATTTGAGGACATTTTGGTAAAAATTAGAAAATCTATTTTTCCAATAGACTTTATTGTACTTGACATGAAGGAGGATAAAGATGTCCCAATTATCCTTGGACCTCCTTTACTCAATACCGCATGAGCCTTGGTTGATATACGCGAGTCTAAGCTTACCTTACGAGTGGGAGATGATGAAATAACTTTTGGAGTGGAAGATGGATTCAAGAAAGACTATGCTCAAAGTGAAGTATGTTTCGTGCATGAAGAAAACGAGCTTGAGGATTTGGAGAAGTTGATGGAAGAAGAAATTCAAACAATAGAACAAGTCAAGCGTACTAAGCCTAGAGCATTAATTCCAATGGTTTTTGAAGTCTTTGCTTATAAAAATCCATGTTTTCTAGTTAGTGATGAAAGTGAAGAAGGCTTCCTGTCAAGTGATGAAGAAGAAGAAGTACACAAGTCTTGATACAACCAACTTTGGATAAGGAGGATGTCAAAGCTAGGGAGCTATAAGATGAAAAGAATGGCCTAAACTTATTGTTAATAAAGGGGTTAAGCGAAAGCTCGAAAAAAGGTGATTCTAAAGTGAAAAGGGAAAATTTTAAAAAAACTTATCTTAGAAGTGTGCAAGCATACATCAAAAGATGGAGGGAATAGAAGGTGCACATGGTGATTGAAACTCCAAACGATTCAACATGAGGTGGCATGGATTCCTGCTCATGACTCCAAGGAAAAGATGCGCTTCTCTAGAGGCAACCCGAGTTCGGTTTGCGTTTTTCTTTTCATTTTTCTTTTATTTCTTGCATTTTTATTTTTGCATTTTCATTATGCTTTAGGATAAATACTCATCCAATTAATCTTATTTTAAAAGATAAGTAAAAATCAAGTGTACGGTTAAATTTAAAGAGTGGATAAATTTTTAGGAACAAAATTGAATTTTTAGTCAAAAAAACCTCGACACCATGATGTGGGATTAAGCCCCATGACGTGGTAAAATAATTACTTCCCGATAATCTCGATCACTTTCAAATCTAGTTTTTTTTTTGAAATGAAATGATAGTTATATAGTTCAATACCACTCACGACCAAACGAGAAGCACTTGTCCCCACACTTCGATTTTTTCCGTTTATAATCAATCTTCTCTCAATTCCGTGTGTGATCTTTGATTTCGGTAAGATCTACACTCTCTTATCTTGTTAATTTTTCTAATTTTTTGCATTTAGATTTGGTGTTTGTTCTTGAAATCTAAATGTCAAAATTGTTGCATGTGTGATTTATGAACATTAGAATGCTATTATATGCAACCCTTGGCAAAATTTTGGACTAGTGATTCCTGATTTTGGTCCGATGATTAACTGTTGTTCACAACTCATGATGTGGCCTTCGAGCTCATGACGTGAGCTTAGTTCACACAGTTTTCTATGATGTTTATGCTATTATTTGATCTTTGTTTCTTCCTTTTGGTTTGTTTCTTGTCTATTTTGCAAAAAAATGGCCTCAAGGAGAACAAATGAGGAGTTTTACAGGAATATTTTTGACCGTCACCTGTTGTATCAACTTCTGTTCAACATGCCCCAAAGTGTGGCGACGAATTTTACAAAAAGGCTAGGGTGGTTACATGAAAGAGAATTCGTTGTGTCTCCTCGGATTGATTGGACCAAATTAGGAGAACTAGGAATCACGATGAGGATAGCTCTGTATCTCACGAAGACATTTACGGGGGACGGGTTTTCTTTCACTTATAATGGGTGGAAGAATGTATTTGCTATCAGCATGCCTATTTTTCAAGAATTATGTGTGGAGTTTTTCGCATCGGTATCACTTAAGGACACTACGGTGGATCCATACTTTTCTCGAGCTTTAGTATTTTGCGTTGGGGGCGAATATCAAGAATGAAGTTTAGCGGCATTTTCTTGGAGGATGGGTATTTATGACAAGAATGAAACAAGATCTCCAGTTTTTGATATTTTTTGCGAACGGGGCATTCCATTCGGGTGTCTCTCAAGAGAGCCACATCCGGACACCAATTCATTGACTCCTCCATCGATTGGTTACCTTTGATATCAACCATAAAAAGCATGGTGACAAAGTGACATGTTTAGATTTAATTGTTCTTCTTGTTGTCTATTATTGCATCGAAAATATTTTGCAACATCCCATACCATCTTGGTAGTTATTTGGGTAGCAAGGCGGCCATATCACGAGCCGGAAGCCCTATCGCAAGAGGACATTTTGTTGCTCACTTAGTGACGTCTTATGGTCTTTTGACGCCTCTTTTGACTTGTACCTTAATATGTAAGGCATGGGACGATCTTTCTTTGGGATATTTGGAGTCCATGTATGTTAGTGTTAATATGGGCTCGTATTGGAGTATATTTGCCGATAATGATGGGGAGTAATTTGGGCAACCTGAGCATCAGCCGCGTCCAAGAGGAATAAGAAATGTGAGGGGGTGTGGTGAGAAAGGCCAACCGGTGCAACAACATGCACTCATGGGAGGAGGACCATTCCGCGATGAGATGATGGTGGGTTATTTTGATCGAATGAGCTTGAGTATGAACTGGATTGGTGGTAAAATGGAAAACATGATTCAACACTTCAACTATAATCAAACACCTAACTTAGGAAATCAATAACCAATTTGCCCTTCATGGAGCGAGTATTAGTCGCGACAGGGAGACAGAGCAGAGATAAGTGGAGCACAGGATGACGAAGATGAAGAATCATTCTCTATCTTTTTATTTTTAGTGTGTTTTAGCTTTTGAGTTTTTATGTTTAAAAACTTGTAACCAAACGATGTGATGGTTGTTTTTCGTCTTTCTACCATATGTTGTTTTGTTGCAGATTTAGTACAATATCATGAGAGAAAAATGAGAGAATAGAGATAAGAGCGTACGAGAAAAGCCGTATCATTTCGAGTTATGCGTCAAGGCCCATGATTTTTAATAAGTCTGGGGTCAATTTTGAGAGAAAAAAGAGACTAGATATGAGGCAAGAGTGAAGAAAAATAGATTCTTAGTAGGGTCTTAAATTCATCTATTCTTTCAATTGCATGTCACTTGGAATAAAGAATTATTTCAAAACTGCATCTGTGAAGATCCAATTCTCACAACGTGAGCCTTCACTCCTCACGTCTTTAGCTCTATGCCATCAAGCTTCAACTTTCTATTTATTACGACACCACGACGTGATTCCTATTACCATGTCGTGAGTAGTCAAAAAAATGGCATTTCTTTTACTCTTCCCACTTTACAATGTGGCGTATGTCCGCATATGTTTTTCCACATTAAGATACTGTGCTTTGAAGATTTTATGCACCACACTTCTTGAAGATGCAAGTTTCTAATTCACATTTTTTTTGCTGCAAGTACGTATCTCAAAAGATCCAAGTTCTAATCACATACTCAATGTGTTGAAGTTTTCCACATGCATTCTGGAATCGATCTCGCTACTACTACCCTAGGGGAGTCTATTCTTTTTCCTCCCTTTCATTGCTTTTAAATTATTTTATGCGTACAATGAGGGAATTCTATGTAATAAGTGTGGGGTAGGAGTTGAAAAAATAAATTACTAGGAATTTAAGATTTTAAAAATAGATTTGAAATAATAATCTAAAAATTGAATCTAGTGATAATAAAAAATAAGTTGCTAGTGTTGCGTGTGCTGATCCAATTCGATCTCAAATATTTAATTGAGCCAACATATGTTATAGTGTATTTGTGGCTTCCCATTCCTAGTGAAAAGTCATGAGAAACGAAAGATAATCTTGTAGCTTATATGGCATAATAAGTTTTGCATCACGTACTTGAAATCTATCCAGGAGAGCTTATGTAGTCATTGCACGTAGACTAATACCTCTAACTAATAAAGGTTTAATTTAAGCTCCCTTGCTTAAGCATGTAGGATTTGAGCGAAAATAGTGAGATATTAAAGAAAAGAGAAGATTACCAAAATGTTGTAAGAATTTTGGAGTTGTCAAAGTATAAAGATCAAAAGATCAAAAATTCTAAAGATAGCAAAAATCAAAGAAAAAGGTGGTGAATTCAAAGAAATCAAAGAGAAAATATCAATGAAGTGAAGAATTCCAAGAGCTCCATTGTGGTATCAAAGTTGTAATTCTTTCTAGATTATGTATGCTTGGGTAGCTTAACCAAAAATACCTTAAGTTTAAGAAAGATTTTTGAGGATGGATTCGGAGGGTTGTAGAAATGAGTGTCGTATAAGCTAAGAGGTGAAGGTTCATAAGGATTGTGAGTATTTAGGATTGGGAATTTTTTAGGAACCTTAGACCCAAATATGTGCATTGAGGTCTTGGTATAATGGCTGTGTTCAAAATGGAGTGTCTTATGTGATATTGGTGATGAAAGTTTAATTTAAAAACTAATTAATTTTGCTAGAGGGCAAGAAAAAGGTAAGTTTGCGGTATTTTTATATTGCCATATTTATACACATTTTTAGGCAGTATTTTAATACATTTTATTTTATATTTTGGTTATTTGCAAAGATATATGGTACTTATTGGATTAAATTGTATGTTGCAGCCAAAAGGAACACTCTTGAAGATAAAGGACCATAATTGACAAGAATAGGAGCTTTGGAGAATTAGAGCTTCAAAGAAGAAAAATTCCAGCCAAAGACCGAGTTCACAACATGAGGGATCAAATCTCACGACGTGAGAACCAAGTTCTAGAAAATTGACATACAGGAAGTCAGAATCCTTGTTCAATACGAATAACTACTTAGCTCACGATGTGAGACACTAATTATCACGACGTGAGCAACGTATTTTCCAAAGTATAAATATTCCTTCATTCTTACCATTTGAGGAGGATTTTGGAGACTTTTTGAGAGCTTTCTGGAGGAAAGGTATTTTGAAGAACCGATTTTAGAGTCCAAGAAGTGCACAAAAGATCCTTTTGAAGGGGATTTAGAGATTGAAAAACACATCATTAAATTATTTTGGTATACTTTAATCATGTCAACTTATATTGAGATTATGTTTGTGTTTTCAGCCATGAGTAGCTAAATTTAGTTACTTTCATTTCCCTAGATGAAGCTTTAACTCTATGGTTTAGTTAGCTAATTTATGAATTTTAATACTTGGTTCTATGTTTGTGTTTGATTATCATTACCTAGCATGTTGATATTTGCGGCTTTGATTGCTTGAAATCAGGTTTTGTGTAGCTTAGTGACCATTAAATTACATGAACTTGTTACCTAGTAGTTTAGTGACTATTAAATTGCTAGAGCTAGGATCGAACAAATCTTAGATAAGTGATAAAAGTAACTAATTTTGTTGTGCTAGACAACATAAATTATTAACATAATTGTGTTTGATTAGATAAATCTTACATAGCTCATCTATAATTAGTAACTAATTATGTGTCCTGCTTATGTATGACCATACATGGTAGTTCATGAATTGGTGAAAAGATTAATAAATTTGGACTTGAATAATAATTGGTAACCAACTTTAATAATCCATAATTAGCAGCCAACCGTAGAGGAGAAGTGGATTCGAAATAAACGTAACCGTTTTTAGAATATTGATTAAAACTATTAGTTAATTGTTTTAGTTTGTCTGAACTTGTAAAATCAGATAAAAAAAACATTTTAAACTTTTGCTTGTTTTTGGTTTATTTTTAGTAATTAGGTTAGTTAACTAAATCTTCTCCCTGAGTTCGATACCCGACTGTTTGTGCTATATTATTTTTGAGTAGGTCCACTCCCTTAGTAATAATAGTTAGTTAGATAGTTGGTAAAACTAGTAGGTGTAATATTACGAACATCAAAAAATGAAATGTCGTGACTATCGAATTTCAAATTAGTATATTATTCATTCCAAATATTCAAATATCTGGGTTTCACTAAGGATTGAACCATTTCTATTCATACTGAATACATGAAGATAATACACACAACAATTTATATTCTCATAAGTTCTAACTTGACACGATATTTTACTAGCTTGTATCCCATCCTTCAATAAACATATCAAGTCTAAGTCCTAACTTCTTGAAGCAACTAAACATCATGCTTATATAGGTAGTCCTTTTATTCTTGCACCTGCAAATGCAAATTTTCAAAAGAACTATTAAGAATATAAATTCAACCTCCTAAACTTGTAGTACTGAACACATACCTTGGGATGATGATAATAATGTGATCCAATTTTCAAATATCAAGCTTTCCACATTGAATTCAACATCTAATATTACATTATATGGGAATTGGGTATCTTAATATAAAGATTTTAAGTGGACTCTAAACCCATCCTTACAGCCGCCTTGTGCACAAGATCTCTTGTTAACCCTTTGGTTAGATGATTGGCTAAATTCAATTGAGGTTTTACAAATTCCACAAATATCACACCAGTCATGATGAGCTTACGAATCATGTTATGTCAAGCACCTACATGTCTACACTTTCCATTGTACACTTGACTATAAGCCTTAGCCAAGGTTGCAGGACTGTCACATTTGATAGAAATGGTAGATATCGATTTGGGCGATAATGGAATTTCATAAATCAAATTCCTTAGCCACTCAGCTTCTTTATGGGTAGCAGACAATGCAAAAAACTCAGACTCCATGGTTGAGTTAGTAATACAAGTATGTTTCTTAGATACCCAAGAAATGGAACCTCCTAGAAGAAGAAACACCCAACCACTTGTAGAGGAGTGATCCTCAAAGTTGTTAATCCAGCTGGCATCTGAATATCCATCCAAAACCAAAGGATATCCACCATAAGTTAAACCATAATTCATGCTCCCTTTCAAATACTTGAATACTCTACTCACAACTTGCCAATGAGTTGAAATAGGATTACTAGTATATCTACTAAGCCTTCCCACAACATATGCTATATCAGGTCTAGGACTAATCATGGCATACATTAGACAACCAATAGCCCTTGTGTATTCAAGTTGAAACATTGGAGATCCTTTACTAGGTAGAAACTTAAGACTAGGATCTACAGGAGTGCTAACAGGAGAACAATTCTCAAAGTTAAACTTTTGAATATCTTCTGGATGTAATGATATTGAGAAATTGAAATCCCATTGTTTCCTTTTCTAATTCTTATACCAAGAATTACCTCAGCCTCCCCTATGTCTTTCATGTCAAAGCTAGATGATAAGAATTTCTTGGTTTTATCAACTTCACCTTGATCAGTACCAAAAATTAACATATCATCAACATATAGACAAATTATAACTCCTTTACCAGAAGAATCAAATTAGCTACATACACATTTGTTATCCTGGTTTAATGAAAAACCATTAGACAATATCATATCATGAAACTTTTAATGCTATTGTTTTGGTGCTTGTTTCAAACCATATAATGATTTTTTTGACGTACACACCTTATGTTCATTACCAGGCATCACAAACCCTTCATGTTGTTTCATGTAACTTTCCTCATCCAAGCCACCATTCAAGAATGTAGTTTTCACATCCATTTGGTGAATCACAAGATTATGTATAGCTACAAGAGCTAACAATAATCTAATAGTGGAAATTCTAGCAGCAGGATTTACAGAGTTTTCACATCCATTTGGTGAACATCATGTAACACCCTAATTTCCGATTAATTTACAGAGTTATAATCATGAGTCAAACAAATAAAAGTTTGAGGTTACAAATTCAAATATTTGAATTCCAACAGTTAAATTTATATTTCAAGACTAAGTATGGGGTGTATGAAATGAAATTATAATTACTTGAATGTCAAATCGATGATAGGTGGAGTTATGAGGAACCGAACTGAGACTTGAGGACTTTAAAGTCATAATATTGCATAGAGGGGCAATAAAGTTATTGTTTCAAACGTAAGGACATAAGGGGAAATGTTTTGGGTTGAATTGAGGTCCTTAGGGCCTAATTTTGTCAGTCACTTAAGTTAAGGACCCTTAAACACAACTTAACCCTAATATCCATTTTGCTTGGAATTCTCGTTTTTGAAGACCTTTCAGAAGCGCTTGGACAATCCCCATAGATTGAACCGTTGGATCATCTAGAAATTTGGAGTGTAGCTTCCCAAGATATATATTGAAGTTTCGACCGTTGGAATTTTAATTTCACTGCCTGGAGCGCAAGTTACAAGTCGTCGATCATGGCAGAAATTTTAGGGTTGTTGTCGGAATCGTTTTACGTGAAAGGCTTGTATGGAGCTTTCAATCTCAAAAACCTAGGTATGATTTATTTCTCATTTCATAAAAATGTCCTATAAGTCCTAGGTCTGATGTGCTACAGACCGGGAACATGTTAATCGAACATGAGACTTAATGGGTTGAGTGGATTGAATCATAACCCCAGTTTTATCTTTCTGAAAAATGGACAAATCTATCCATATCTTTGAGAGACCATATCTCGATCATGAGAAACCTTTTAGTCAAAACCAAAGCTCAGAGTTTCGTTTTTGAGTCCTCTGCGTTTCATTTTTTTGACCAAAAATCAAAAATGCTTCTAACAAGGGTAAAATCGACAATTTATCCAGACTGGTCTGTAATGAACTGTTTTGCAAGACAGTTTTGTAAAAATCACCAAAAATTGTAGAAAAATCATACATCGGTGTGTAAATACTACTTTTAAAGATAAGGACCTAATATTCATTCATGTAAAATATTTTTGAAAAATAGGGTGCTTCATGCGGAGGGGAAATAAGTCCCAATTAGACCATAACTTTCATGTAAAAATCTGGAAAAATTAACCCATGAGTCATTTGTATTTTAGGGTATCAAATAACCATAACTTAACTCTATTTGCTATTATTAGGAAGCTTGAAGGTTGACTTGGTTTAAAGGGTGTCTCGGCCTACTTTGGAGATTGTTTTGCTACTAGAGGTGAGTTCCTCACTTCGTAACCTTAGGGTATTATATGCCTATTGTTAGGTCGGGTGAGACTAGGCACTATATGGTTGATAGTTAAAGTAGTACTTATCGCATTAGTTATATTTGGTGTACTTATTTATTATGTGGAATGTATATGCATGATATGTGATGGTTTTTATACAAAAGAACATCCTATATGCTCATGCAAACCCTAATGCTTGGATCTAGGTTTCTCGATTGTACATGCAATTCATCCAAGGCTCAAGAACCCTAATCTAGCATCTGCATTTCGAAATTATCACATAAGAGAAGATCTAGATTATTACCTCTTCTTCAATGGCTTGAATCTTCTTGTCTTTAGAGCTTAGAGTCACAAGTGTCACTCCTCTAATGGCTTACAAACACCACTAGAAAGAGAATGACTTATGAGAAGGAGGAGGAGCACCAAAAACGACCTAGGGTTCTTCCAAGAGAGTTCATCAAGTTTTTGGGGCCATAGGGGTCTTTGTATAGTGAGGTCATTAGGGTTTTCGACTAGGAAACCCTAATTTGACTGCTTAGGCCCTAAGCAGCCCATGGACTCCCTATAGAACACCCCTTGGACGAATTCCTTATGGGCTTCCCATAGAATTCGTCCAACCTATGTTCCAAGGTGATCCATAGCCCAATTGCAATTATTTTATAATTACATTTCCAGTCCCCCTTAGTTTAATTAATGTATTTTAGTCAAAAAAGTAACTATCAATTAATTATTGACTAATATTAATGAAACAATATGATTTCTCCTTTAATATATTATTCATATAATATATTAATAAATCATAATTAATCCTCTTTCTCCATAAATCATCCTATCAAGTTGCTTTGATGAAGGCACCCAAAAGGACCATGCACAACCGGGTCAAGTACATACCAAATATAGTTACGGGCATATACACTAATCCATCAGTCTCCCACTTGGATAAGTCTAGTAACTATAATGAAACTGTTGGATATAGTGTCTAAGTCCATAACTTTATTTGGTATGTACTTAACCCGACCTGACATGGTCCATTTGGGTTGCATGGCATTGCAATACTTGGATAGACTAGATGAGAGAATGAGGCACTTATGATTATTAATATATTATAAGTTCTAACATATTAATAATAGTATTATTTAATTAGTATTGATCAAGTATTAATCTAGTATTAATTTGGTGATCAAGGTGAGACTAATTAAATATATAGGGTTGATTATGACAATCATCAATTCTTTTATGGTGGATAAATGATCCATGGTTTATGGGTTTGGATATAACCATATGGAGCTCCATGGATAGTCCATGGGAGTCACAAACCCATGGGTCATGAGAAATGAAGAATCATGACAATTAAGAGTATTCATGTGAAAACCCTAATTGTGACAACACTATAAAAGGAACCCTTTGGCTAGCAAATCGGCGACCTAGTGTTTCTAGAGAGGGCATTACTGATTTTCAAGTGTAAGAAGTATTCTCTCAAGTTATTCCAAGTTTTTTGGTGTTGTGTGAAGCATTTGAGGCACAACATTTGGGGTGCTAGGCTCACAAAGTCTTGAAGGAATCCAATCAACCACAAGGTATGTATTTCGACTAGTTTTATGTTTTATGTAATCCCCATGCCATGCTAGTTAGGATATAACCTTGAAAAAGAAATTTGCATGTATATAGAGAAAAAATAGATTCAAGGTTATTAGGGTTGCATGTACACTTAGGAAGGTTTAGAATGCTCAAAACCCATCAGTGGTATTAGAGCCTAGGATTGTTTTCTGTATAGTTGATGCAAAACTACTTAAAAATCAAAAATTCTGCACTCTGACGATTGGGCTCACCGAGTTCATGGGGAGGACTCGCCGAGTCCATGAACAAATTCATCCTACTCGACGAGTAGAATCATGCACGCGACGAGTAGGAGCGTGTTGGGCAGTTTTTTCAAGTTTTGTTGCTGGAAATGGATTAAAATCATTATCCCAATCTGTTTTGGACTTGTAAAATCTATTTTTCAAAATGATAATGATTATGTTAACCCATTTTACATGACTTTTATAAATTTTCAAGTATTGTATATGTTCATATGATTTCTTGAAATTGCTTGAAATGAATTTGTGTTCTTATGAGTTTTAGAAGATCACAGGAATTATGTGTAACCTCCATGTGTGTTTAATTCATGATCTTAATGGCAATGATGGTGTCCATAACTTGTCCTCAAGTTATGGATAACCAAAAGTCACTTGTTTAAATTGTGATTAAAGAACTAAAGAAGTTTCATAAAATGAAGAGTCTTCATTTTCTGAACCATTAAAACTCATAAGTTACAAATTGAAGAGACTTTGAATAGTTTCAAATCTTGCCCTCAAGTTTTGGAATTTGAAAAGTCTTACACTTTAATACTTTAATTCCAAATTAAACCTTAGATTTTTAAAAAGTTTAAAAATCAACACTTATACTATTATTATAATTTTATTATATAGGTATGTATAAGAATATGTCATTCTTACCGTTAGTAGGCCTCATTCACAAAGCCGGTCTATAAGGGGTATAAGGTTGTTGCCTATAAAATGGTGACTTAATGGGTGTCCACTCTCACCCACCGCTTCCTTGATCGGTGGAGGGTCGTTAGCCGAATGGGTAGGATACGACTTTAAATACTCATTAAAAGTATAATGAATTATAAAGTAACTATACATTATAAATTCCCAATCTTAGTTACTTTAGGAAAATGTGAAATTGGTGCTAGCCCATAAAATTACACTTTGTACCTTACCAAGTCGTTAGTGGAGCGTGTGTGGTTAACCGGCACACTAACATGGACTAGTAAGAGGCGCAAAGGGTAACTTAACTTTATTATAGATCGTTGGAGTGTGTGTGGTTAACCGGCACATCGATTAGGTAATATTGTTGAGGGTACCAAGTCAATTTGTATTGTTATTCACACCTTGTTTGTGATCCTCAGCATCCTAGTCACAAACTTGAGAGGGCACAATCGAGATTCAAACATTCCATTGAAAAGTTCAATGTATCTCAAAAGATCTAGGAGTTTCAAAACCAATAAAACCTAATAATAAAATATTTCGTTCTTATGGTGGAAATTGACAAATCGTCATTTACCTACCTTCAAATATTTTATAGTGTGGATTACGGCATCCCTCTTCCAATTATAAATAGTTTGTTGGATCCTAGCCTTAATATTTCATTTGGGTGACTTATTAAGGACTCTTAATCTAATGAAACATGTCCTTCTTTCAGATGTCTTCCAATAACGTTGTTGGCTCAAACCCTACAGGCTCTTTTTCCCTAATGAACTTGTGTGGTAAGGTCACCTTTGATGGATCCAATTTCAATGAGTGGATCAAAAACATCAGAATGATTACCCGCTATGAGGACAAAGAATATGTCCTTGACAGGGAGCTTAAGGTTGTTAATGAAGCCACTGCTACTCCTGAAGAGTTTGCAAAGATCATTGCACATGAGAAGGATGCTACCAAGGTGTCCTGCATCATGATGGCCACCATGACTTCGGAACTCCAAAAGTCTTATGAAGATTTCTACCCCTATGAGATGCACCAGGATCTTATGAAAAAGGTACCATCAGATCGCGCGTCAAGAGAGGTATGAAATCATTTCCTCCATGATAACCGCAAGGATGAAGGATGGTGAACCCATCACCTGTCACTTGAAGAAGATGCAAAAGTTTGTTGACCGGTTGCTTTAGCTAAATGTTGACTTCCCTGAGGAAATGGTGATTGACATCATTCTCCATTCCTTACCTCCAAGTTATGATCAGTTTCGTATGACTTATCACATGAACAAGGAGGAAGTCACACTTATTAAACTTCAAGGACTATTAAGGACAGCTGAAAATGGCTTTAAGGGTAAAGCGGTTGCTACTTCTACTCCTTCAATAGCCCCTGTTCTGGCTATTGGGCAGGGAAAGGGTAAGAAGAGGAAAAGCCCTTCGAAGGGTACCAAGGGTAAGACTCTTGATGGATCCTCTTCAAGTGGGACAAAGAAAGGTCTCATTACTCCTTCTTTAAATCCAAAGGAAGCACAGTGCTTCTATTGCCAGGATAAGGGACACTTCAAGCGAAGCTGCCCCAAATATATGCAAGATGTAACGGATGGGAAGGTTAAACCCACCCATGCAGGTATTTACACAATATTGTCTAACAACTCATCTAATGCTAATTTTTGGGTGCTTGATACAGGTTGTGGTATTCACATTTGTACTGATTTGTAGGCACTAAAAAGAAGTGAGCAAGTGGAGCACGGGAAGATAAACTTAGTCATGGGGAATAGGAAAGCATCACATGTTACCATGATAGGAGTTTATTCTTTATTTCTTAATAATGGGTTAATGTTAGATTTGAATTAGTGTTGTTACTCGCCCGAAATGGCGAGAAATATTATTTCTTTTCATGGATTGTACAAATAAGGTTTTTCATTTTCATTTGATAATAAAAATGGTGCTATTAATGTTTATTACAATGATGTATTTTACTTTAAAGCATTACCTTGTGATGGTGTATATGAAGTTGTGAATGTTGTAGACAATCTAGGAAACAGTGTGTTGTATATTGATTCTTCAGATAGCTTGGATAAAGCATCCTTGTGGCATTGTCGTCTTGGACATGTTAACAAGAAGCGCATAAGCCAACTCCAAAAGGCTGGAGTCTTGGAATCATTTGAGCTCAAGTCAGATGATAGTTGCGAGTCTTGTTTACTTGGAAAAATGACAAAGTCACCCTTCACAGGTACTTGTGATAAGGGTGAAGGTTTGTTGGACCTTGTACACACGGATGTGTGTGGGCCCTTCAGAGTTGCTACAAAGGATGTTAATCGCTATTATGTGACTTTTACTGATGATTACAGTAGATATGGATATATTTACTTAATCAAGCATAAGTCAGAAACCTTTGAAAAGTTCAAAGAGTTTAAGCAGGAAGTTGAGAATCAATTGGGCAGGAACATCAAGATGATCCGATCCGATCGGGGAGGAGAGAATCTTAGCATTGAGTTCCTTGACTATCTTAAGGAATGTGGGATTGTCTCACAATTGACACCTCCCAGGACACCACAGTTGAATGGTGTGGCTGAGAGGCGCAATCGAACCTTGTTGGATATGGTTCGTTCCATGATGAGTCGAGCTTTGTTACCAATCTCTTTCTGGGGGTATGCTTTAGAGATTACCGCCCATATCCTTAATCTAGTCCCTACTAAAAAGGTTGCCAAAACACTTCACGAGATGTGGACTGGGAAAGTACCCAATTTGGACCACATCAAGATTTGGGGAAATGAAGATTTTGTGAGGCGTGAGACTCATGACAAGCTTGAACCCCAAAGCAAGAGGTGTATTTTCATCGGCTACCCACAGAGATCCTTTGGTTACCTCTTCTACAGACCCAGTGATAATGTAGTCTTTGTAGCTAGAAGAGGAGTCTTTCGTGAGAGAGAATTCATAAGCCAAGGGGACAGTGGGAGGCAAATTGACCTTGAAGAGCTTCAAGATTCAAGTGGTGAAGGAACCTCAAATGTTGTCAGCCAACCTGAGGAGGAAACTCCTGTTGAGCCGATAGATGAGTTTGTACCTCCAAGACGTTCCACTAGGTTGAGGAACACACCTGAATTTTATTATGGTTATCACATCACCACTGAAGGTGATACATTTATCAGTGATAGTACATTGATAGATTTGTATGAACCTAATAATTATAAGGAATCCATGGCAGACCCTGAGTCTGTGAAATGGAAGGAGGCTATGGACAGCGAGATTCAGTCCATGTATGAAAATCAAGTTTGCAACATGGTTGACAATGTACCAGGTCGTAAGACACTTGGGTGCAAATGGATCTTCAAGAAGAAGACTGACATGGATGGGAAAGTACACACTTATAAAACGCGACTGGTTGCGAAGGGCTTTACTCAAACTCCGGGTGTTGACTATGACGAGACCTTCTCACCAGTAGTTAAGATTAAGTCTATTAGAGTGTTGTTAGCCATAGCTGCATTTCATGATTATGAAATATGGCAAATGGATGTCAAAAACTGCTTTCCTTAATGGGAAGTTGGCTGAGGATGTTTACATGGCTCAGCTAGAGGGTTTTGTTGATCCAAAATACCCTAATAGAGTGTGTAAGCTTGAGAAATCCATTTATGGATTGAAACAAGCATCTCGTAGATGAAATCTTTTATTTGATGAGAAAGTCAAAGAGTTTGGCTTTTCTAGGAGTGAGGATGAGTCTTGTGTATATGTCAGGGCTAGTGGGAGCATAGTTAGCTTCTTGGTGTTGTATGTGGATGACATACTTCTCATAGGAAACGACATCCCAACCTTGCAGGAGGTTTAAGTCTTGGCTTGGGAAGTGTTTCGCTATGAAGGACCTTAGGGAAGCTGCCTATATCCTAGGGATAAGGATACTGAGAGATAGGAGTAATAGACTAATTGGACTTAGTCATAGTACTTATATGGATAAGGTACTGAAGAGGTTCAATATGCAAGATTCCAAGAAAGGAGAATTACCAATCCAAAGTAATGCCAAGCTAAGTAAGACTCAGAGTCCGAGTACAGAGGGTGAGATAGCTGAGATGAGTCAGATACCATATGCTTCCGTTGTGGGCTCGATCATGTATGCTATGACTTGTACTCGCCCTGATGTGGCCTTTTCTTTGAGCATGGTCAGTAGATATCAAGGGAACCCTGGCATGGCACACTGGACAATGGTAAAGAACATTCTCGAGTATTTGCGGAGAACTAAGGACTGGGTCCTTACCCTCGGGAGCAGTGATGACTTGAGAGTGGAAGGATATAGTGATGCTAGCTTTCAGATTGATAGGGATAATTACCACTCTCGGTCAGGCTAGGTCTGTATCCTAAATGGAGGAGCAATTACTTGGAAAAGTTCCAAGCAGGAGACAGTAGCTGATTCAACATGTGAATCAGAGTACATAGCAGCAAGCGAGGCAGCAAAAGAGACGATATTGCTAAAGAACTTCATCGGAGACCTTGGAGTTGTAGCAGCTATAAAGGAGCCAATGGAAATTTTCTGTGATAGTGAAAGTGCGCTTTGGCTAAAGAACCAAGAGATCACGGGAGATCTAGGCACATTGACAGAAAATATCATTTCATCAGACATAGAATAGAAGAAGGACTCCTTGTGGCTAAGAGGGTATCATCAAATGAGAACCCAGCAGATCCCCTCACGTAGGGACTGAGCAGGGTTAAGCATTTACAGCATGTGAGGCGCATTGGGCTAAAGGATGATATTGGTTTCAATAATTAGATTCCTAAAACTTGTAAAATGTAATTGACATTTGATGATAAATAAAAGTTTTTATTTATTTATGAGTAAGGTGTTACTATCTTGTGTTGATTGTTTACTATGTTTCAATTTTGCATGTTCTTACTTCCAGAATAATTATGTTATTATTCAAACCATCCACAGTCAGTCAAACTTTGGAAGTAAGTATTGATTTAAGACTGTCATGAATTTGGCTTGTATGATTTGTCTAAAGTGCTTTGGACAATGCAATGGTTGCTACAACATTCATGAGTACTCATAAGGTCTGAGTATTTGATTCAACCCACACTCACTTGCATCATTTCATGTAATTTATCTCGAGTGATCGTGAGACGGTAATATCATGTGAATCTTCAAACCTAGAGATATGAGTTGTTGACTATGAGTTGGTTATTCATTGATTGTACGAAAACGCATTGGTAACTCGATGTTATAAAATGTGCCTTTGTGAATAATTCAACAAGTAGTTAGTACAAGCATATCAGTTGAAGTTTATTTATTCCTTCTAGAAATAGAAGTGATATCTGGGCCCCTCGATGATTTCGTTTTGACCTATGTACCGGGCCTGGTCAGAACCTAATTGATGTGTTCAATTTAGTTCTATGTCGAAACAAATCAGAGATCGAGAAACAAATGATGGGCAATAAGTAAGACCATGTTCCATGTGTTTGTCCGGCTGATATCATGAGAACAGAGGATTATATGATCACTTATCTTAAATGGCGTATCATCATCATCTCAGTTCCAAGAGACTTTGAAAGAGCTACGATTGCTAGTCGGATTTTGAATTCATATTTGCAAATATATTTATTAGACTTATCCAAGTGGGAGATTGTTGGATATAATGTCTAAGTCCATAACTTTATTTGGTATGTACTTGACCTGACCCGGCATGCTCCATTTGGGTTGCATGGCATTGCAATACTTGGATAGACTAGATGAGAGAATAAGGCACTTATGATTATTAATATATTATAAGTTCTAATATATTAATAATAGTATTATTTAATTAGTATTGATCAAGTATTAATCTAGTATTAATTTGATGATCAAAGTGAGACTAATTAAATATATAGGATTGATTATGACAATCATCAATTCTTTTATGGTGGATTAATGATCCATGGTTTATGGGTTTGGTTATAACCATATGGAGCTCCAAGGATAGTCCATGGGAGTTACAAACCAATGGGTCATGAGAAATGAAGAGTCATGACAATTAAGAGTAGCATTTGAGGCACAACATTTGGGGTGCTAGGCTCACAAGGTCTTGAAGGAATCCAAGCAACAACAAGATATGTATTTCTACTAGTTTTTATGTTTTATGTAATCCCCATGCCATGCTAGTTAGGAAATAACCTTGAAAAAGAAATTTGCATGTATATAGAGAAAACATAGATTCAAGGTTATTAGGGTTGCATGTACACTTAGGAAGTGGTAGAATGCTCAACACCCATTAGTAAGTACAATCTGATTACCAATCGTAGCTCTCAAAGACATTGTCGAATTCTGATCTTATCACAACCTGTCCTTTATATAAGGGATCATATATTCCTCCATTCTAGATATCGTATGAAGTGAGACATGGATTTTAATCATACTCTCTATTCATGTGTTGTTTCCCGATTTCCGATTTATGACGACTGACAACAGACTACAATTGAACATATCAACGTAGTCCCGGCTTGGCCAAGCGCTTAGGGTGTCATCACTAAATCATTGAAGGAACAGATAAACTTCGACCCAATGTTCGCTTGTACTCACTCACCGAATCACACACAACAATACATTTTATAACACCAAGTTACTGGTGTGTTTATATATTATCAATGTATAACCGACTCGCAAGATACAACTCACACATATCGGTTTCAAGAATATAAGATATTATCATCTCACTAATCACTCATGATAAAATCCATGAAGTGATCCAAGTGAGCGTGGGTTTAATCCAATACTCTATCTTATAGCAGCACTCATGATCTCTGTAGCAAACTTGTGCTATAGCTAAACATTTTAGACAATCTCCAGATGGATTCATGACAGTCTTCATTCATACCTACTTCCAAAGTATGAGCGACTGTGGAGGGTTTAATTAATCCTATTATTCAGGAAGTCAAAACATGAAAAGTGAAACACAAGAATAATACTAATCCTATGTCACACCCCAAAACCGGAACAACGGAAACGTTCTGGGGTGGATGACGTCATGTCAAGTATCACAATACATGCATTATAGTAATCAAAGTACAACAAAACATTACATTAATAGTAATAGTTTTACATGGTTTACATAACAGTACATCAAGGTAATACAAGTAAAATATAATAAGTACATCATGGTACTAAGCTATCTTCATCAATAGCTCCGGGGATGTACCTGTCTAATGCTGACCTGAGAATACACGTTATTTGAAAAACAAGTATCAACATTTTTACAAATGTTGGTGAGTTCATAAGTATTTAGTGTAATTTCGTTCAAATAACTTTAATAAAAGTGGTAGTTTTAGAGTATCTAATAAGTTAGAGTCCTTTCTAGAAAATCCTATATTTTGTTTAATAAAAGCAGTCTTCTACCAAGACTGGACGAAGTTATGTGGTAAAAAGTAGTTTTCCCTTAATCACTATCATTATCAAAATACAGAATTTGATTATTAAAGAAAGCAAGAGGGATCATGGAATAGAATATATGCCTCAGCAGTGAGGACTGCTGACTAAGGCAAAAGGAATCATAGACTCCAGGAGAGTATCGAACAACCGACACGCCTGGCTCAGTCTAACAATGAGAGACACAGACCCCAGACGGTACCAAATGAAAGGTACGGCTAGCAAGGTTTAAAAACAGAGGATACAGACCCCAGACAGTATCAAATGAAAGATACAGCTCGTAAGGTCTAAAACAGAGAATACAGACCGCAGACAGTATCAAATGAAAGATACATCTAGCAAGGTCAAAAAACAGTGGGACTCTGACAGTGGGTTTCCAGCATACAGTGTAAATTGCTGGTGAAATACCGTTACCATAAGGCCATGAATTATAAGGTAACTTGGGATACTCGTAGCCATACTAACCGACACTATAGTACCTGACGCCCTACAAGCGTCTATAAAATGTGACATTTGTCACCCCTTGGCTTGGTAGGCCGTGGACTGTAGCTAGCAGTCAGGGTGTGGGGGTGTCAATCCCATATAAATCTATACATACAATGTCCGCTCTTCCTACTGGAGACTCTGGTTACCAACTAGACGATGGAGAAGCTCGTGTCCCGAAGATGCATCCTAAATAGTGGGTAGTGGGTTTCCAATATAAGTGATGAACTAGAGGTAGAGCCTCATAACTGAACTGACTAGAGTAAACCTATATGGCTATGCTCATATACATAATATATAACTAATGAATCAAACGACCTTCGGATGGACATCCGATCCCACCAGACCACATCTCAACGAAGAAAAGGAAATAGGGCGGACAAGCCTTCCTAAGTCCTTCAATCATTATTTATATGCATCTATACAAGCACATACATACATCTAACTACGTTTGAGTGTGTAACAAGTGGAAACATATCGTGATGTATAACCAAATCGTGTGGAATAACCGAATCGTGAAGTATAAGTGTACAGTGTGGAATAACCGAATCGGGAAGTATAAGTGTACAGTGTGGAATAACCAAATCGTGAAGTATAAGCATTATAGAGGCAATAACAAGTATAAATGCATCACGAGGTGAAAGCGTTATCAAGTAGGAGTTTAAACTAAGAGGGAATATCAAATCATGGAAGAAAACCTTTATACTTGAGAAAATCACAACTTGGTGTTCTTTGGTAAAATAAGTTTGAAAACCTTTAGAAATTCTTTGGAAACCTTTCATAAACCAGTTTCAGATGAACTTTGATAAAACAATATAAGTAAGAGTTTTGAACAAGTGAACACCTTTTGGAAAACCATTTATAGTATCCTACTTGGTAAAACAGTTTATAGTGTGGTAAATCCTTGTGCATGCGGGTTATCAATCACATGTGATTGATATGATAGCTGGCATGTTTAACTTGTATTCCCCCCCCCCCCCCCCTATAAAACATGTAAAAGCATTTAAAAGGTTCATTCAGGGGTATGAACTCACCTGGTGTAAATGGATCCGACGAAGGTGCCGGTTGGGTGCTCGGTGTCAAGTAAGGACTTGGACACACTTAGTGACCTATTTAACATATGATAACATATGTTCACATACAATTAGTACATTTAATACTAATTAAACAAGTATACGCACTCTAAGGAGCAGAATACACCTTGGTTAAGTGTTTGGGGTGTCCCGGGTAACATCTAAGGGCTTGAATGGCTTAGGAATGGAGTTTACTCTCCAAGAGTAAACTCTCCATATGGTGTTTACGGTCCTGGGACAACTCCTCATGAGTTTACGGCCGTAAACTCATGGTGAGGGGGTTCTAGGATGTTTAAAGGCTTTATCTTGATCGTGGAATTTTGCTAGGTCCAAATCTAAAATGTATGAATGGATTTAAGGCTTTTAAAGGGACCAAATGGGAGTTTACGGCCCATGAACCACCCCTATGGGAGTTCACGGCCGTGAACTCCTATACCCTTTGTTTTATTTGAAGTTTAAGCCCTTGATTAATCCTAGCATTTTCTAGTGAAGCTATAAGGCCAATTAGGGGTTTTAAACCCTCATTTGGTGAGGTTTGGGGGTGTTTACGGCCTAAGCATGTGCTTGGGCCGTAACTCCTTTCTACCCCTCATTTCTTTGTGTTTAATTGCTCCAAACCCGAAATAGAAAGTCCCTAATTTATGTCTTAAGCCTAACACCAAGGTTGGTGCCAAGTCAATAATCTCTTCGAGATCTGCGTCATGAGGCTTAATGCAACCACTTTCGCACTTTGATCGAGTATTCTTGGCTGCGGAGGTTATCCTGTGGTTCTCGGTATTCTAGTGTTTCCCTTCGGAGAATGCAGTCTATCGTCTACAGGGCGACGACGATTTCCTCCATGCGAGAGGGCGGAGGATCCTAGGCACTACTCGTCGGTAACAGGGTGGACGAAGTGCTTGAGTAGTGCGAGCATCTACCGCAACTACTCTTCCGAAGGTTCTGAGTTTTCTCGGTCTAGTTCAAATCTAGTGAGTATAGGTTCCCATCAATCAGAACTTTAATCTCTTTACTAACTGAGGGTGTTAGCTACTGTGTTGGCTTAACCAGTATGACAATAAATTTCGGATTTGTGGTCATTATAGCAGCTCAACCCGCAGCGGTTCTCTTAACTCCAGCTCCTATTTTATGGAATAGGATGAATGGTTTTACTAAGACGTTCGTGGTAGAGCTCATACTTGGTTTAACCACTAATACTTGGTGTATGCAAGCCGTATATGATTGAGGTCGGCAGGATGTTCAGTTGTGCAACTCCACCCCAGACCCACAACCCAACGAGGAACAGGGAGTAGGGAGGAAGCACACATCTTACATATTTTTGATCTCAACTATATACCACCTTTATGCATATACCTGGTTATAGTGGTCAGTCCCATGAGTTCTATCCTCTTGGTTCACAAACCTGATGTTCGAGGTACGAAGGGTCTTTCTAGGAAATCTACGGAGTTTACTTCGGATGGTTATCGTCTTCTGGAGTGTCTTGCAGTGTCTTTCGCTTCGGTTTCCATCTGACTAAGAGGGGTTGGTCAACAGCGTGTGGTACCCTTCTCTCGATTACTTCAGAAGGTTTGAGATAAGAGCGACGACTGACGGATCATATTAGTTTTGATTATTTGTATTATGTTAAGGTTCGGAAGAACCTTTATTTGCCGACATGGCTAGGGAGAAAGTTCTTTTTACACAGCACCAAGGATGTACACATGGTTGCACTACGTCAAACCATGATCGATAGAGTCGTCGAAATTGGCATTCTTTGACATGACATAGAGTGAGGGTCGATAGAGGCATGCGCCGAATAGGCACACAAGTTCTAGGCGTCTCGGGTTTCGTCCTGTGTATCACTGTCGCAGATACTTGGACCGATAGAGTCGACGCGGAACTGTAGAGAGTCCTAAGTGTTTCCGAGTAGAGTACCTTTTCATGAATGGATTCTCACGAGGCATTTCTATAATCGCCTAACATATACTAGTCATGTATAATTAAGGTTGGGAGGACTGTTGACTGAGCGACTCCGCCCTAAATCCACAACCAAACGAGGAACAGGAAATGAGGCGGCATTCACTCACTATAGGTCTATCCATCTTAACTATACATGGCCGTAACGTATATGTTTAGCCATTATAGTTTTACCTAATGAATTTTAAATTTTATAACAGTGCTGCGACTTTTGCCTTAATGGGGAAGTATTTACATTTGAATTAGCCTTTTAATGTTTTCAGTTTAGTTATCTGAGATCAAGAGGCGTAACAAAATCTTCCAGGTTCCTTGATGCTTCTCCCTAAGCAGTAGAGTTAGGCTCCTCCTGTGTCCTTGTTGTATCCTTCAGTTGGGAAATCTCTTTTGAAGTGTCCAATCTCACCACATAGTCGGCAAACTGGATTGGCTGTCACATTGGTGATTGATGCAATACGCTCCACCGGAGTTCTGCATACACGAGCAGTATGCCCCCTTCATGTTGCACCTAGCACATATGAGTTCCCGGCAGACACCATGATGATGGTAACTGCACTTGCTGTAGTGGGGGAGGTTTCCTAGGTATGGTCTTCTTGAAGTTAGGAGGGGAGGATTGACAAATGTATTGACTGCCTCAGCTCGCTACCCTTCAGAAGGTCCTTGAGCCGAGGTACCTCCCTCCTCGATCTTGAGTTTTCACTTTAGTGGATTAGAGTGAGGTTCTTGGGTGGCTGGGTATGCAGAGGTTGGTTGTTGTTGTCCATTGCTAGGATCGGGATTCCCAATAGGGCCCTTGCTAACGTTGGCGTTGTTAGCATTCAGGTGAGCCATGACACCTGATACGGCTTCCGAGACTGTAGCTTGGAACGTAGCTTCATCGAATAAGAGAGTAGGTTTCTTGCTTGTAGACTGGTTGCGTTTCTTTGGAGGCATGGTTTTTCCTACATGGAAAGGAATACAAGATAATGAGAGACGATGGCTAACCCTGGACATATCTCTCCTGACTGTATTAGGCATAAATTTTTCCCGTGCGTCGGGTACTGGTTGTCTGAGTGTCGACCTACATCCCTATGATGTAGTCCTGGTATGCAAGGTAGGAGTATGAGTATCGGAAAGGCCATAAGATGCGATTCGTTCCTACTACGTTACCTTTATACTGGGAAAGGTTCCACTCTCCGGTCTGGAAATATTTGAGAACGGTTCGGAACGAAAATCACGGAAAGAGAGGCTCATGAAGACTTATCGCTAAATGTTCTCAATAGAGGTGTGGGGATCCGCTCTAATCGTGTAACTGGCAACGGGAAACGACGATTTTACCTAACACATAGCGTGAGTAGTGTAACCACCAACTCACTAATTTGTATTATTTTATGGGTGTATTAGTGTGACATACACGAGGAAAAGACACTTCTCGGGTTCCATGTACTGGCTCCCTCTGTCTGCCTCGTATCTTTGACTGGAATCGGCGTTGGTTTTCTTCGGGTAGTTACCTAGGGTTCTCTCCTCGTATGGACATATTGAATCTCTACTCCGCCTTCCTTCTGATTCCGACTTCGGGTGTCATCACTTCATGATGGATGACTGGAAATCTCGGGAGTTTAGGCGAGTTTCTCACCGATGCCCCTAAAGAGATATAGGCACTTGGTGATTTCAATAGTCCAGACCCAGTTCATTTATTTCCGAACTGGAAATCTTCTCAATAAACTTCTTCGGGGTCGGAATCAACTCTTCTGTCAAGCACTGAAGTGGATAGGGTTTTTTACAGGGTTCGTGCGAGAATGGAAATGTCTAAAGAATCCTAAGAGATTATTAACATTTCACTGGATGATCCTTATCGAGTCCTGCTACGATTACACAGGGTACACAAATCATATATAGCTTAGATCCGATAGGCCTTCGAATATGTGATACTACTCTAGATCCACATCCCAATGAGGAAAAGGAAATAGGGCGAAACCACACATTCTTAGCCTATGGGATCCTTATTATATATAACCTTGGGAGTATACTCTGTGTAATTGTAGGTATATCAATAAGGATCTTTTTAGTTCTTCACACAAGGTTAGTTATGGATCCTAAAATACCCCTATGGTATTTTAATTCTTGTTTGTTTCTTATCTTCTGATTATGATTCTGGGATTAATGTAAGTCTTTTAGTATTCCAAAATACTCCTATAGTATTTTAAACTTTATGTTTGGCTCTAGCATTCCTAGTTGGTAAGTTTCAGACTTGTTGCAACACCACTATCACTCCCAAGCACACGTTCTTCGCATCTCGAATAAATGTAGTTGATCAGGTTACCTTTATTCCAGCTTACGATTACATAACTGCCCAGGTTTGACGGTAATGTTCAACATCCGAAGAATTTTATTATTGTTCTTCTTGTGATAGTTTTGTTCGAGTTTTTAGGTTCTGGATGTTCTTATACTTTGGTAAAATATGGTTATATTTTAAAGTATAATTCTTGGTCAGAGTGTTTTATCCCTTTGTATTTATAGGTTGTATATCTTTTATGAATTGATATACTTAGGTCACTATAAACAATGCTCTGATACCAATCTGTCACACCCCAAACCCAGAACGGCGGAAACGTTCTAGGGTGGATGACATCATGTCAAGTATCACAACACATGCATTATAGTAATCAAAGTACAACAAAACATTGGATTAATAGTAATACTTTTACATGGTTTACATAACAGTACATCAAGGTAATACAAGTAAAATATAATAAGTACAACATGGTACTAAGCTATCTTCATCAACAGCTCTGGGGATGTACCTGTCTAACGCTGACCTGAGAATACAAGTTATTTGAAAAGCGAGTATCAACATTTTTACAAATGCTGGTGAGTTCATAAGTATTTAGTGTAATTTCGTTCAAATAACTTTAATAAAAGTGGTAGTTTTAGAGTATCTAATAAGTTAGAGTCCTTTCCAGAAAATTCTATATTTTCTTTAATAAAAGCAGTCTTCTACCAAGACTGGACGAAGTTATGTGGTAAAAAGTAGTTTTCCCTTAATCGCTATCATTATCAAAATATAGAATTTGATTATTAAAGAAAGCAAGAGGAATCAGGGAAAATAACATATGCCTCAGCAGTGAGGACAACTGACTAAGGCAAAAGGAATCATAGACTCCAGGAGAGTATCGAACAACCGACACGCATGGCTCAGTCTAACAAAGAGAGACATAGACCCCAGACGGTACCAAATGAAAGGTACGGCTAGCAAGGTCTAAAAACAGAGGATACAGACCCCAGACAGTATCAAATGAAAGATACAGCTCGTAAGGTCTAAAACAGAGAATACAGACCGCAGAGAGTATCAAATGAAAGATACAGCTAGCAAGGTCTAAAAACAGTGTCACTCTGAGAGTGGGTTTCCAGCATACAGTGTAAATTGCAGTTGTAATACCGTTACCTTAAGGCCAAGAATTATAAGGTAACCAGGGATACTCGTAACCATACTAACCGACACTAGAGTACCTGACGCCCTGCAAGTGTCTATAAAATGTGACATTTGTCACCCCTTGGCTTAGTAGGCCGTGGACTGTAGCTAGCAGTCAGGGTGCTTGGGTGTCAATCCCGTATAGATCTATACACACAATGTCCGCTCTCCTTACAGGAGACTCTTATTACCAACTAGACACGAAGAAGGCCGTGTCCCGAAGATGCATCCCAAATAGTGGGTAGTGGGTTTCCAATATAAGTGCTGAACTAAAGGTAAAGACTCATAACTTAACTGACCAGAGTAAACCTATATGGCTATGCTCGTATACATAATATATAACTAATGAATCAAACGGCCTTCGGATGGACATCCGATCCTACCACACCACATCTCAACGAAGAAAAGGAAATAGGGCGGACAAGCCTTCCTAAGTCCTTCAATCATTATTTATATGCATCTATACAAGCACAGACATACATCTAACTACGTTTGAGTGTGTAACAAGTGGAAACATATCGTGATGTATAACTAAATCGTGTGGAATAACCGAATCATGAAGTATAAGTGTACAGTGTGGAATAACCGAATCGTGAAGTATAAGTGTAAAGTGTGGAATAACCGAATCGTGAAGTATAAGTGTACAGTTTGGAATAACCAAATCGTGAAGTATAAGTGTTATAGAGGCAATAACAAGTATAAACGCATCACGAGGTGAAAGCGTTATCAAGTAGGAGTTTAAACTAAGAGGGAGTATCAAAGCATGGAAGAAAACCTTTATACTTGAGAAAATCACAACTTGGTGTTCTTTGGTAAAATAAGTTTGAAAACCTTTAGAAATTCTTTGGAAACTTTTCATCAACCAATTTAAGATGAACTTTGATAAAACAGTATAAGTAAGAGTTTTGAACAAGTGAAAACCATTTATAGTATCCTACTTGGTAAAACAGTTTAGAGTGTGGTAAATCCTTGTGCATGCGGGTTATCAATCACATGTTATTGATATGATAACTGGCATGTTTAACTTGTATTCCCCCCGTATAAAACATGTAAAAGCATTTAAAAATTTCATTCAGGGGTATGAACTTACCTGGTGTAAGTGGATCCGACGAAGGTGCCGGTTGGGTGCTCGGTGTCAAGTAAGGACTTGGACACACTTAGTGACCTATTTAACATATGATAACATATGTTCACATACAATTAGTACATTTAATACTAATTAAACAAGTATACGCACTCTAAGGAGCGGAAAACACTTTGGTTAAGTGTTTGGGGTGTCCCGGGTAACATCTAAGGGCTTGAATATCTTAGGAATGGAGTTTACTCTCCAAGAGTAAACTCTCCATATGGTGTTTACGGTCCTGGGACAACTCCTCATGAGTTTACGGCCGTAAACTCATGGTGAGGGGGTTCTAGGATGTTTAAAGGCTTTATCTTGATCGCAGAATTTTGCTAGGTCCAAATCTAAAAGGTATGAATGGATTTAAGGCTTTTAAAGGGACCAAATGGGAGTTTACGGCCCATGAACCACCCCTATGGGAGTTCACGGCCGTGAACTCCTATACCCTTTGTTTTATTTGAAGTTTAAGCCCTTGATTAATCCTAGCATTTTCTAGTGAAGGTATAAGGCCAATTAGGGGTTTTAAACCCTCATTTGGTGAGGTTTGGGGGGTGTTTACACCCTAAGCATGTGCTTGGGCCGTAAACTCCTTTCTACCCTTCATTTCTATGTGTTTAATTGCTCCAAACCCGAAATAGCAAGTCCCTAATTTATGTCTTAAGCCTAAGGGTGGTTTGGGAGTGTTTTAGACTTGATTTAACAAGTTTTGAGGGTGTTTATGGCCTAAGCATGTGCTTGGGCCGTAAGCCCTCTTTTATGCCCCAAAATTGATTGTTTTAAGGTGTAAACACTCCTAGGCTAAATCCCCAATTAGTTTCCAAGCTCAAGGATGAGTTTAAAGGCAAGTTTCGCATCATTTTATGGGTTTACGGCCCTAGAGTGTTCTTGGGCCGTAAACTCCTTACTCCTTGCCTTCTTTGACTATTTTTGAGCTAAAATGACATGCAATGGGTTGTAAAACAAGCTAGGGTAAGGGGACTTACAATTTGGAGGCGTTTGGTTGCAGATTTGAGACGAAATCGGGCTTTATGAGAGAGAGTATAGAGAGAGAGTGAAAAGGGGTGGAATGAAGTCCATTCCCCCTTATATATGGGTTGGAGTTGGAGCTCAGTAGGAATCTACCCGATACTGTCGTTAAACGGGGCTTTTAGTCGCACCCGATTTAGTGGTCGTAATAAAATTTAACTTTTTCCAAAATAATATGGAAATGTAATTTAAGTGTTTTTATTTACTTTATTACAACTATAACGACGTAAAACTATAAATAAATAAAACATTTATTTATTTGGCGACTTCTAATTAACGGAACTTTTATAAAATGGAATATTTCGTTAACGGTAACAGGGTAATGTAACGGAATAAGCTTGGGTTGTCACATCCTATATGGCCTCAAACTTTTGAGTATAAATAAAACACTTTTTATTTAGTCACCATATTGATTACTCATTATTTGTTGTTTCGGGTAATAAACTTTCTACTTGAATTATAACAACAATTGTCCCATGCTCTTAGCATGCACACTATGTTTACCTGTGGTCCTTACTTTGTGAAATAGTATAATTGAATAACATTTTCAATCACACTCATTTCATAATTCCTAATCCTTCCACTAGTGTGAGAATACCAAATTCTTGCAACTTATAGAATATGTTAGATTCTAACATTTTATGCAACGATCCTTTCATAGTATCATAGCGCCAAAGTCACCAAGACTTTGCCAATGAAATTACAAAGTGCTCTATTGGAGATTGTTACAATACAATTCCATAGTCATGAAGTATCACATTCAAAGTACATTCCTGTGAACATCCTTCTTGCATAGAAGTTTCTAATCTCGACATAGATTCTTAACGTCCAACCCCCAATAAGGAAACATTTCCATATTTTCCATATGACAAATCATTCCAAATAGAATCTTATCGATTCATAATAACATCAATATGATCCATCCATTAGTATACTTCCAACTGTCCACAAACGACCTATCTTTGGCAAACCTTAGATTGTCCTTGACAGCTGTTTAATTATGTTAGTCAAATCCAGTTCTATTCCCTTTTTCCCTCTAAATGCCCTAGGCATTTGAAAAATTTAGAACGGTCGAATATTACAGCATATGCAATCAATCCTATACCCAAAGCGTATGGGATACAATTAATAATGAAAAACGTGATATTGTACCAGTTTCTTGCCATCAAGGGTCTTACCATTGCTTCCAAGTTATTTAGTAGCTCACCTATGCCAGTCAATGTACTTTCATTGAACAAGGTGCTTTCCTTATGCAGTCTATTGAGAACTCGTAGAACTCATATGTATAATTACTCAACTAGATTGGAACAAAAATACAATTTTGTCAACACGATAGGTTACAATCCTCAAGTTGTGTACTAGTGTTTAATAGGCTTACTTCTTGATTTGTTCTTGAAACTTTTCAAGATCTTTAGACTCCCACTGACCTCTTGACATATTAGATTCTCTTATCAAGAAACATTTCTTGACAAAAACAAATATCCAAGTGTTAGTGTGTATCTATATCAAGACAAAACTACGCGCAATTTGGTACTAGTTGGTCATTGTCTTATTCAAGACATCACAACTTACCAAAATGTGCAAGTGTAAGAACATTCCTACTTAACATTATCTCACTCAAGCCACAATCTTGGAGTATGACTCTAAGACTTGATTTTGGAATGAAGTACGATACATCTTATTGGCTTAACCACTACAACAATTCCCGATTCCTCTTCTTAGCCAAACTAGTGCACTAAGCTATTACATTTCTTAGCAATCTATCCTAACTCTAAAGTAGCAGCTCAAAAATCTGATCTTCGAATCTATGCGATCGAAATCCATTTCTTCGTGATCAGACTCAACACGCTTCTTCCTTTAAGCTTCCTTTCTTTTCTTCGATTCTACAAAATATCAAAAATGTAATCTTATCGCATAATGTATCAAGAATCAAAAATAGGAACTTATATAGTTAGTTAATGGATTTTACCTGAAGTAGAGCCATACATCTTGACTCTCCCATCTCTTAGATCTCTCAGGTAAACAGGGCGGCTTCGTCTCCAATGCCCTTTCTCTTTGCAATAAAAACAAATTAACTCTTTTGGAACAGCACACGGAACTACTTCAGACTTTTCCTTTCTCTTATGATCAAACTTTTCGACCATGGCATGCCGTTCGTTGCCATTTCCTATGTACATGGAGGTTTGGAAGGCAGATCCACCAACCAACTTTGCTTCTCTAATGCGCCAAATCATTGTTGATTCAGTAGCAACAAGCAAATAGGTAAGATCGATGAGGGTCATGTCGTGGTCTATCATATAGTAGTCTCTTACGAACTCACTATATGAGTTAGGAAGCGATTAAAGAACGTAGTCAACAGCCAGCTGCCCACAGACAACGACTCCCAACATTCTTAACCTATCAATGTGTGACTTCATCTCTAACACGTGTGCACACACTGACTTTCCTTCTTCATGTTTAGTTGCCAAAAGGGCTTCAGTGAGCTTGAACTTTTCAAGCCTTTGAACTTGTGGGTTAGGGAGAACAATAGGAGGAGGTGGAGGAAGTGACGCATGATCTCTTGTTCCTCGACCGAATCGTGGAATATCATCTTCATGTGGAAAGCTTGTTCCAAGGGATTTGGGAAGACCATAGCTGTCATACTTTGACTTCTACAAAATGGGAGAAAATTCAAGTTAGTTGATTGATTGGGTCCTTAATAAAACACCCAAATGAGATATTAAGGCTAGGACCAACACAATACTCTACAACTTGGGAGAGGGATGTCGTAACCCAAATTGTAGAACATTTGAAGGTAAGTGAATGACGATTCACTAATTTTCCACCATGAAAAACGAAATAGAGATTAAGTTTTAAATGTATTGAAAACTCCTAGATCCTTTGAGGTTCATTGAACTTTTCAATGGCATGTTTAAATCTCGATATGCCCCTCGATTTGTGACTGGGATACCGAGGATCACAAAATAGGGTGTGAATAACCATGCAAACTTACATGGTGCCCCCAATGTTACAGTCACCTATTCGATGTGTCGGTTAACCACACACGCTCTACCAAACTATGACGAACATCGATTCACCCTTTGCTACCTTTGCTTAGAACCCATTTAGTGTGCCGGTTAACCACATACACTCCACTAATGTCTTAGCAAGGGTACAAAGTGTAATTTCATGGAATTGCATCAACTCACTTTTGCCTAAAGTAACTAAGATCGGGAATTTTTGTAAAACATTTAGTTACTTTAACATTCATGATACTTCTAATGAGGAAAGGGTTTAACCTATCCTACCCGTTCGGCTAACTACCCTCCACCAATCAAGGAAGCGGTGGGTGAGAGTGGACACCCATTAACCAGCCATTTTATAGGCCATAACCTTATACCTCCCCTTATAGATCAGCTTCGTGAATGAAGTCTACTAACGGTAAGACTAGCAGTTTAAGTGATACATATATAATACTAGACTTTTAATGTTATATATAGTATAAGGGTGTATATTACACTTTTAAAATACTATGTGGTCTAATTTAACAATTACACTTTTAATTTAATTAAATGTAAACCATATCATTATGAATTTATTAACTCTCTTTTAATTATACACTTAATTAATTTAATAAAACCATAAGGGTGCAATTTGAACTTTTTCAAAAATTAGGGTTTTAGAATTTAATATTTTAAAATTAAACTTTTAATTAATATTTAAATTCCAAACTTGAGGGCAAGTTTTGAAACTTTTCAAAACACAAATGATCAAATAGAAAATAATTTTAAATTAAACAATTAGTTTAATGAATATCTTAATTTGACCTAATCAAGATTATTTACAAGATAACTTACCAAATAATTTAAATAATCAACTTTTATCATATAAGGATATTATTATTCAAACAATTTGAAATTATATTTTGTTTTGGTAAGGATAATCACATAGAAATAATAAAATTCGGATTTTATCATAAGAAAACGATTTTAGCAATCATCCTTTAGCAAAACAGCAATAAATCCTACAATCTCCTCTGCCTGACTCCCGGACTCGCCGAGTCACTGGACTCCCCAAGTCGGGTTGGGCAAAGGCCAAAAACTTGATTTTCAGTAGATAAACAAGCATTGCATCACATACAATAGAAACCAATCAAGGCTCTGATACCACTGATGGGTTTTATACAAAAGAACATCCTATGTGCTCATGCAAACCCTAATGCTTGGATCTTGGTTTCTCTATTGTACATGCAATTCATCCAAGGCTCAAGAACCCTAATCTAGCATATGCATTTCGAAATTATCAAATAAGAGCATATCTACATGATTACCTCTTCTTCAATGGCTTGAATCTTCTTGTCTTTGGAGCTTAGAGTCACAAGTGTCACTTCTCTAATGGCTTACAAACAACACAAGCAAGAGAATGACTTATGAGAAGGAGGAGGAGCATGAAAAACGACCTAGGGTTCTTCCAAGAGAGTTCACCACGTTTTTGGGGCCATAGGGGTCTTTATATAGTGAGGCCATTAGGGTTTTCAACTAGGAAACCTTAATTTGACTACTTAGGCCCTAAGCAGCCCATGGACTCCCTTTAGAACACCACTTGGACAAATTCCTTATGGGCTTCCCATAGAATTCATCCAACCTATGTTCCAAGGTGATCCATAGCCCAATTGCAATTATCTTATAATTACAATTCCAGTCCCCTAAGTTTAATTAATGTCTTTTAGTCACAAAACTAACTATCAATTAATTCTTGACTAATATTAATTAAACAAAATGATTTATGCTTTAATATATTATTCATATAATATATTAATAAATCATAATTAATCCTCTTTCTCCATAAATCATCCTATCAAGTTGCTTTGGTGAAGGCAACCCAAAAGGACCATGCACAACCGGGTCAAGTACATACCAAATATAGTTACGGGCTTAGACACTAATCCAACAATATGTTTGGGCTCGACAGCAGAATACCAAACCGACTGACCGAAGGCCATTGTGCCAAGTTAGGGGGACCGAAGGCGGAAACGCCAAGTCATTGGACTCGACGGCTGAATACTGAGTCTGTATTTAGGTGTTTTCTGGGATGTGTTCACAAATAGACACGAGATGTATCATCTTTATTTTTATATATTATATGGATGCTTGCATATTTTTTGATGGCATGAAATGTAGGAGTAAGGTGTAATACTTCTATTGTTATGTTGTGTTGGAATTCACTAAGCTTCGTGCTTACCCTTTCCTTTGTAAAATGATTATTACTGGTACATATGGTATGAATGAGGCTTTAGCTTGACTGTACACTAGTGCGGTTGAAGATTGGGTGCTTGTCACAGACTCTTGATATGGGATTTTAAGAATATTAGTTTCCCGCTGTTGTTGTAAATTATAAATGGATTAATATTATTGGAAGTATGTTGTGATTTTTAAATGTTATTTGAATACTTGAAACTTAACAGTTTTGCTTTATTGATGGATTTAATGCTTTTTATTATAAATATAAATGCTTTCAAAATTTAAATTTATTGTAATTTTTGGGATGTTACACATCCCTAGAAGCCATAGCTTCGCTAAAAGTCTTTGGATCCTCCTCAATATTAAAACAATATTGATGTTGACATATAGTCCCATTCCTTGTCCCTTCAACTAGATAAAGTTGAAAATCATATCCAAAAGACTTAGCTTTTCTAGCTATTGTGCTTTTCCTAGGTTCAGGTATTGAACTTCCACTACCATAAACATCTTCAACTTGATTAGTATTATTGCTAGACGATTGATGAATTAGGTCCCTTGGTCTAGGTATAGATGTAAATCTTTCTTCATCAAAGATAGCATCTCTTGACTCTATCATAGTGTTTACAGACACAAAGTCATCAGATTCTAAAACGTAGAATCTATATGTTTTGGAATGCTCAACATATCCAATAAAGATACAATCTACACCTCTCTCACCCAATGTTTTCCTTTTGGGTTCAATGAGGCTTATAACTGCTCTACAACCCCAAACTTTGAGATAACTCAAATTTGGTACCTTTTTACACCAAAGTTCATAAGGAGTATTCTTACTCCTTTTATTTGGAGTTTTGTTCAAGATGTAACATGCAGTTAACATATCCTCACCCGAAAACCCTTCACTTAATCCAGAATAGGACAACATGGAATTAACCATTTCTTTCAAAGTCATATTCTTCCTTTCAGCTACACTATTTTGTTGTGATGTATAAGGAGCTACGGTTTGATTTATTATTCCAGTTGATTCAAAATAAACTAGATCATAATACTCACCACCTCTATCAGTATGCAAGACTTTTATTAATTCATTTTTATGAAGCTCAACTTATTGTTCATAAATTTTAAATTTATCAAGTACTTCATCCTTAGAATGTAGTAAATAGACATAATAATATCTAGATGCATCATCAATAAAAGTAACAACATACTTTTTGTTTCCAAGGGAAGGTGTTGCATGGAAATCACATAAATCACTATGTATAAGATCCAACACCTTGCTTTCCCTAACAACATCTTTGAAAGGTTGTCTAGTGATTTTAGTTAGCATGTGTTTTACATTTTTTTCATTATTTTGCATATCAAAAGCAGGAATTTAAACTAATTTTAGACATGTCTTTTAATCTCTTCTAATGAATCTGTCCTAGTCTAGCATGCCATAATTCATATTTATTAAAATTATTGCTAGTACTAGTAGAATCCATGAAAATAGAATTAACAAGAGAAGGATAATTAATATTAAGTCTAATCATTCCATTATATACATATCCTAATACCATAAAAGAACCATGTCTTGACAAGATATTCTTGTCATTTTCTAATATTTGTTTGTAATCACAATTATTTAATACAATTTCAAAAACAAGATTCTTACACATCCCTGGAATATATAAAACATTGTTCAAAAACAAACGTTTCCCAAAATTGAAGGTAAGTAAAACAGATCCTACTACCTTGATTGGTTCAGTTGCAACATTTCACATCTTCACAACAGATCCATCTTCAATTCTTTGAAAGTCCTTGAACAAATATAGATCTTTGCAACCATGACTTGTTGCTCCTGAATCAACCCACCATGCAACATTATCATCTTGCACATAAAATGTTTTAGAAATCACAGAAATATAATTCTAAATATATTTAGAATTCTGCATGAAAACAGAAATATGACCTTGTTTCTTTTCTGGATCCTTGGATCCAATCGGTCCAGCACCATCCTTGTTCACTTTACAAAAACGACAATATTTCTTGAAGTGGCCCGGTTTGTTACAATTCCAACACAGCACTTTAGCCTTCTTTTTGGAATATTTATCATCCTTTCCTTTAAACTTCCTTTTTCCGGTAGACTTCTTTTGATTCTTTGATCCTTCTCCATCCACCATGTTCACAAAGAGGAACCAACTTGGTTTTTGCCTTTGGGATTGTTATCAAGTTCTTGAGTCCTTAAGGATTCTTCAATCTGTAAATGGCTTCCAAGTTGAGTCAAAGTGAATTCCTCTTTATCATGTTTCATATTGCATTTAAAGTCCTTCTAGGAAGGGGGAAGTTTGTCAATGATCACAACCATAGAAATGGCTTCATCCATTTTCAGATTGTGTTGAGCAAATTGTCACAGAATCCTTAACATTTCATGGAATTGTTCCATAACAGGAATTGAGTCAACCATCTAGTAACCCATAAAGTTACTGACAAGAAACTTCTTGCTAGAAGCATCTTCAGCTATGTACTTTGATTCAAGAGAATCCCATAGTTCTTTTTCATATAAAATTTTGATAGATATCAAACAGCGAGTCAGACATACCATTGAGAATATGACCACGACATATGTTATCATCATTTCCCAGTTTGATCTCCTTCTTGTTGTGTTCAAAGGTTCATCTTCAACAGATTCTGGTAAGATTGGCATGGATGTACTCAGAACACACACCACTTTTAAAGTGGTAAGGAGAAACTACATTTCTTCTGCCATCTACGAAAGTATTTCCCTTCAAACTTGTTCAGTTTGTCAAACTTACTTGTCATTTCCTTCATAGAATCGCCACTTGCTATTACCACCCAAATACTTTAATCTTTGTTAGAAATTTGGGGTAATAAAAGGTTTGGAAATTCTGAAAATCATGTGTTCACTTTCAGATTAAAGTATTTGGGTGGTACTCCCAATCTTTAATCGAATAAGACTCAGAAGAGTTATGATTTTCATGGTTATAGTCGTACTAGGAAAATTATGACCAAAATGCTTAAATAATTCCATTGTCTGAAAACTGTAAAAGTAGTTTTCTTTGTTTAAAAACTAATCAAACTGTCAGAAGATAGTTTACAACAGTCATAAGCTTTCACTAAAACAGGATTACTTATTAAAATGAAGTCCAGTCCAGCTAGGGGCTCTGCCCCTAGGACCCCGCTCCCAGGGGCGCTGCCCCCGGACCCCCATTCATTTAGGGGCTTCGCCCCTAAATGCCCATCTACTTTGAATCTTGAATGAACTTAAACAAGTATGCACTCTGCATCTTCCTTACTTGTTTAATATTCATCAAATTTTCACTAAAAACAATTTTTCACAGTTTTAGCGAGTTTAGATTCATATTAGGAGTTAGAACTTTATGTAGTTTATAAAGATTTTTTATTCAGCTCATTCAATTTCACATTGTGAATCGGAACTATACGGAACTATATCTAGTTTTCACCTACATTAATTCACAAGAAAATAACCTTTGTGTCCCATGTTTTCAACAATTTTTTGATCACCCACAACTAAATATGTAAAATCATTTGTGAATCTCGGTAATTTCATTTTTCTAAGATAGAAATTCTTAAATAGCAAACTCTCATTTCAATATGAATATTTATTCGAAATCACATGTGAATTTGATATTGTATGATTTTTATACACGATGATGATTCACATTTAATATAACCATAAAATAGTTATATAAACGAGTACTTAGTGAATGATTATTTTTTTTAGAAAAAAAAAAGTCTAATGCCATTGCTATATGAGTTATCTTCTACAAAAATTGGAGATAATTTAGATTAACAAGGTAAACTGATGTGAATTCGACATGAAAATTTGAAGAAAAATAAATCATTTTTATATGTTTTGTATTTTGTTCGTTATAGGGATATTTGTTTTCTGTTCATTTGTTGCACGATGTTTTATTCTTGTATTTTTCTACCGTTATTGATTTTTCATATTTTTTAATTTGCCTCCTTAGTAGGTTATTAAATTCATATATATGTTTGCTTCTCTCAGCGAATACATGCCTATCGATATTTACATTTTATATATCATTTTAATAGGATTCTCTACTTTATTGTTGTTATTGATGTTGTTGTTGTTAGGCTAAAATGAGCAGTGACATTTAGACTTGGCAATGGGGCGGATTTCGAGCAAATCGACCTTAATCCAAACCCTTTTAATAAATTCCAAAACCTGATCCAAACCCGCTGTATAACCCGTAGGGGTTTGAATAATCAAACTCATACCCTTATCCACCGAATCAGCAGATATCCAAACCGCCCCGTAACTCGTAGGTTTGTTGAATAATCAAACTCATTTTACTTAAATCATAAAATCACATTTGTTAAATAAAACAAATGTTGATTTAGAAAACACATTACGTACTCGAAGAGTTTCGATTGAAATTAAAATCATTATTGTAGTTACTTCCGATTGGTTTTTGACCCTCTATTGCATTGATAGAGAATAGCAATTACAAACTTTCTTCTGATTGAAAAATGAATTTATTGATTTATAAATGAAATTGGTGATTATGTGATGAAATATAAATTAAATGACATCATGATTCTTGGGAGAAAACTGGAAGTCTAGAAGTTGAGTCATCGAGTCCTATGTAAAAACAGTTTAGTCGTTGGCCTTTTCTCTTTGGACTTTCGATTGGAATTTAAAGTAAAACTTCGGCAGTATAAAATATAAATGTATAATTATAAAATTTATATGGGGAGGGTTATAAATGGAGCGGATCGGTGATGATCCATACCCGACCCTTTTAATAGAAGGGTTAGCGGGTACCGGTCGTTAACGGGTAAATTGATAAAAAACTATGCTCCAAACTCGTATATTATTAAGGGTTTAGATCGGATCAAGGTCAAAACCCGCTCCACTACCAGGCCTAGTCACATTCCATGACTCCGACTTCTATTGACATATAGGGGTCACCTAGTGTCACTGTAACACCTGCAAATTCGAGCTAGTCAATTTAGAAATAATAAGTGTTAAAAATGACTTTTTGGTAGAATATTATTTACGATAAATAAATAAACTTAACCAAAGTTATATTATATGTCACAATGATTTCGTACATATAAAGAACGTTAAATCCGACTAATAACAAAGAAGTTATGACCCGTCGAATCTTCACGATTAAATCAGCACGGTTCCACGTATCGTAAAAAGTGGATTTTTGACAAAATACTTTTTAGCAAAGAGATCTAAACTAAAGTCTCATTAAATGAGAGTGTGCATATAGAGAGCATCCAAATCTGAATTCATAAGAGAAAGTTATAAATTTTTTGAAGTTTCTGCGTAGAAATTTTCAGCTAGGAAATCGAATTTTAAATCGGTCAATTTTTAGCCAAAATGATCTAAATGAGAATTGAAGATCTCATTAATAGGAGTTCAACGATAAAAATATAGTCGAAAACAGAGTCTGTATGTAGAAGTTGTGAATTTTACATGGTCGTTAACAATGTAATCTTCTTAGACTATTAAATTTAAAAGTTGTTGATAATTAGCCAATGGGCTCAAAAGGAAAGTTATAGATCTTATCAATATCTACACATGGATATAAAGAACGTGAAAACGGAGCTCGTATGTGAAAGTTGTGAATTTTTTAAGATTGGTTGTTTTACCTGCGTCCTGCACCACGTGTCAGCACCAAGCGAAGCCTTGGTGCCTACGCAAGCTCACGACGTGAGAGCCAACTCTCACGACGTGATGAGCCCCTAGACAACTTATAAATAAAGCCGAATTTCACTTATTTCATCAAACATTTTCATTCCATTATTTCCCAAATCCCCAAGGTCCTAGGACCTTTTCTCTAGCACTTCCTAGCTGTTAGAAGCGAGCCCCGGACCGCCGGAAAGCCACGAGAAGTAGATTTTCCAGCTTAGAAGTTCTGCCCGCACAGAGCCCGGTTTCTCGCTAAACCGTCTGTAAGTTGTGTTATGCTTACCGTACTTTAAGTATAAATTATGTTTAAGTTCATTATCGTTATTATGAACCTATAAACAAGATTTATCAGTGATTGAAAGTCGTTATACTGATTGATCTACTTAAGGGAGATGTGTCTAGAATGGTCACGTTAGCTTGGTTGTTGGATTTCAGAAAGGCTATACGCCGAAATGGTCCTGCTTCCCAACTGTCCTACCTGGTTGATCCTTACTTGATAGATCGTGAAGCAGACTTTGATTTAATGATGAATCTAGACTAACAATTAGTCGCAATAAATATTAGACTAAAACTTAGTGATAATGATACTAGGTTTCGTCAAGGGAAAAGACAGTTGCTAGAAGCAAAGCGTTGTCCGAGTTTCGAGTTGTCACTTTAACAAGTAAGTAAATAGTCCATTTCAGTAACATGATTTTAATACAAGTATTAATTAAAGTACTTAATATTTGTTAAAGAGTAAAATATTTGTTAAAGACTTTATATGTGAGTTTATAGTCCCTTTCATGAATATGATTTTAATACAAATATTAATTAAAGTATTAAATATATGCTTACATGTGAAATATTTGATATTGCCTGAAATACATGTTTTGAGCATATCTGATTATATATGATGATTTAGGATACAAAATAAACCTAAATTAACTAAGATGAATAATAGGTAATATCTTTTTATGAGTACGAGTGAGATATACAAGAAAGGTAGAACGTTAAAATTTGTCATTGATCTGAGAGCATGGATTGGACATAGTCATTCGTCCCTAGTCCGAGAGTATGGAGTGGTCATAGTCATTTGTCATTGATCTGAGAGAATGAATTAGACATATCTGATCCGGGAGTATGAATTAGGTAAAGCTATTATTTTGGAGTCGTGAGTATGGATTGTGTCGTTGTGAGGATCGACAAGCTAGGGTAAAACTTCTTATATGAAGTGAAATTATATATTGCGAGTTCTGGAATATATATATATATATATATATATATATATATATATATATATATATATATATATATATACCCACTCTGTTTATGGTATCACAGGTGGCAATATGAAAGATACATTATGCTGAGAGATTCAAGGAGATGTAGATCATTAGTGTAAATTAACGTAAGGTCTATTGATGCAAATGTTTATTGTTGGGTCAAAAATATGGTTTATACTTTGCTTTTCTAAGAATTTATTGTTTTTATTATTTTGGGCCGAAAATTGTATTTGATTATTTGTATTTTGGGCTTGACCTTAGGTCCATTTATATCTAGGGGTGAGGAGTGCATGTGAGGGACATATCCAAGGAGCTTAAGTGTGTGCATTCTAAGGTGAGAGAGAAAGTTAGAGAGAAGAGTGTGTGTGTGTGCATGAATCTATTGTAAGGAGCATCATTCATATTGAATACATCATTAGATTCATCATCTTCTTCTTCTCCTTCTCTTCTATATTGATCTGACATCATCCAATTGATTGGGATTCCGCACCATCAATTGGATCTGATTGATACACAAGCAATTTGGGGACTTACAATTGGTATCAGAGCAAGGTTGTATCAATCAATTTTATCAGATCTGGAGCTTATTTGATCTTATTTGGAAAAGATAATTGCGTTTTTGGATAGATCTCTGAAAAACAGGGGGGGTTTCTTCTTTGCATTTTTCAGTAAAACGAGTTTTTGATTGAGTTTTGGAGCAAAAAATGATGAAAAACGTCGTTTTTTTAGCGCATGTGTTGAAGGTGTGCGGCTCGGAGTGCGACTCGGTGTCCGGTTCGCATCTCGGTCTCGGATAGCAGCGTGTGCGAGTTTTCGTAGCAGCCTTCCTCGCAAGCAACAACGCTCATATAAAAAAAGGAAATCGCATTTTGAAGGCGCCGGGGATCGAACCCGGGTCTTCCCCTTACACAACCGGTGCCTTACCATCTCGACCAACATGCTAGATGTTCTCTTACTTCGAAATTTAATTCATAAGGACTCTATTTCGCCCCTATTTTCTCAAAAATTGTCATTTTTAGCTCAAAATTCAAAATCTTTTATTTTAAAATTCTATTTCACCTAAAATTTTTTGATTTTAATATTTGACTTTTGACTTTAAAATTTTGACTTTGACCTTCAAGTTTGGCCTTTGACTTTTTCATTTAACTTTCAAAATTTCAAATTTAGCTTTTCGGTTAGACTTTTTAGTTTGACTTTTTAAATTTGACTTTTAAGGTTGACTTTTGAGTTTTTAGTCAAGGGGCATATTTTTATAAAAATGAGTTCCTCATCCATTCCGGTAAATGAAGTTTCATGTACTCCATTTTGTGTTAAAAGAGAATGGGGACTTAAAATACGAAGGATTTCCGAAAACTGCAAGAAGATTACAACAATAAGTGTGAGAATTATGATCACATCAAAAGAAAACTTGCTGTTGTAACTGCATAACTTGACGCTTTGAAAATTAAGTGTGGAAAAACAGATGTTAGTTTCAAAAATTATACTGCATCAAGTAAGACAGTCGAGTCCTTAGTAGAAAATCAATTGAGTTTTAAAGATAATCAAACCAAGGCTCTAGGGTATCACAGTGTGCCACCTCATTTTAATGACAACTATAACCCACCCCTTGAGACTAATGAGGAAGAAATGTCTGCTCAGTATGGCCAAACCCCTGCTCCAGCTTCAGTTAAGACTGAACAATCAGGGCCAACTGAAGGTGTTGAGACGAAATATACTAATGCTTCTACTTCGTGTGCAGGAAAAGTAGCAGATGATGAGAACAAGGAGAACACCATTGAACAAACCAACATCTCCTTGAACTCCGAATCTATTGCTTCGAACTCGGTTGCTTCTGATCAACCTGCTGTTGAGAAATACAGGCCACCAAATCAAGTGAAACAGCTGACTTGTTGCAACTGTGCATGTGGGAAAAGCAAGAGACATGGCATAGACACGCCACCAGGGACAGGAAGAAACAACTTCATAGTGAAGAAAAAGACCTGTTTTCACTGTGGAACACCTGGACACATTGCCAGAAATTGTCCAAATTGCACATACGTTCCTATTACGCACAAGGCTGGCAGAACGCGCCAAGAGGGAGATTTTCTAAAAGAAACCCCTCTAGGTCATGTTCAGACAATGGTGACTGGAACGCGTAGAAGGCCAAGAATCAAACTTTCAAGGCCAAGAAACCAAATTCCAAAGGCAAGTAGGGAATCTCGGCCAAGAAGTCCAATCCAAGAGATGCTCCCATGAAGCCAAAATCAAAGTCATCTCAACGGTCAACTTCAAGTTCAAAATCAAGTGTTGAGCCACCCATCAGATTGAAAAAGAAATGGGTTAAACCCGACTACAGATGGGTTCCGAAGGTTCACTCTCTTAAATCTTCTAGCGATTCTAATATTTCTTCATCTTCTATTTGTGATAAACAGGATATGTCATGGAGAGAGTACCATGAAATGATGACAAAGGTCGACCCAGTTTCAAAATGGATTGGGTTCCAAAGACCAACTGATCCCGCTCTGTGTTGGAGCAGCTATGGAGGCATATCATCAGACTTCGGTTTGTTGGTAGTGGTTGTTCCAGGCACTTGATAGGGGACATCTCTTAGTTGTGCAAAACTAAGAACTTTGTTTTAGAGTATGTGTCCTTTGCGGGAGAAAGGAAGGAAGGAGAGGATCACATGGGGTTTGTGCTTAACAAAGTGAAGAATTTTTGGATCTATTATGAGATCATGCGTGTTGTTCTCAGACCTTCTGGATGCAAATTCAATCGGTGAATTGCGGTTTGTGTTTTCTTCTCTATACTCCTGAGTTTATCTTACTCTAATTCGTTTTAAAGACAATTTTGCATTTTCTTAATAGTTTTTCGTTTGTAGTTATTATTGGGAAGTGATTTCAACAAGTGATAACGGGCAATCTGAGTCTGTGTAAAGTACCAAAGCTGAATTATCTAGACTCTGTGTTCGATGCGCTGGTAGGCACGAAGGATTTAAACGGACTTGACTAGGAAAAGATGAACTTAAGAAATCAATAGACTTGACAAATCTTGACCTAGATAGATCCATTTAGCCTGACAATATGACGCTCGGATAGGTTGAGCAGGGAGATATGCATGAGAATCCACCAGTCACACTAAAGAACCCGTATCTAGAACTGTGGTTTTACTTTTCCTCGATGTACGGATTCTGTTCTTAATTCCAGTATTGACGGAGCGACTGGAGAATTCCGATGAAGTAGGTCTGTAGAAAAATATTTTCTTTCTCTCTTACTGTTAGTCATATGTTGCCTCCTCTGCATGATTGGAAGAGATCTGACCTGGACTGCAACATATGCAACTCTGTCTAAATGAATTTTATATATGCTATTCTTCCAGTCTGTTAGCCATATGTTGTCTCCTTTGTGTGATTCATAATCCGAGTTGGTACACAACATATGCAACCTTCTACTTCTAAATCACTCTAAATCTCTGATTAATAATGAATATTATAAATCTATCCTCTCTATTAATAATAATTTGCTCACCTAAAGTAAGGAGTATCTCGGAAGTTCTTGATTATTGGGGTATATCAGGAAGTGGGAAACATGTTCTAGTACACCTAAAATTGAACCATTCCAGATTGTCTGTAGATCTCGCTGCTCAATTTAGGTGGACAACAATATCCTTGGTCGTCGTTTGATGAATAGTCCTTAGGAAGTTTTATCTAGGAACATAGGATCAACTTGTCTTTTCACTTATAGCATGTCCAAAATTTGTCACAATTTTTCGTGCTTAAGTAGACCACAATACCGGCGATCGACCAGATCTATTCATGAAGGGGAAGGTACTGACAAACTATTTAAGACTGTCAAACAACTTTGATCCCAACTATTTTTGTTTCTGGTAAATTTGTTCATAGTTTTCCTCTATGCACAAATTTAGGGGGTGAACTAAAAAAAAATTAAAAATTAAAAATTAAAAATTAATTAATTAAAAATTTAACAAAAATCAGAAAATTGAAAATCCAAAAATATTTTTTTGTGTGCTAAGTTTTCTTTTAGTTTTGTTTTGTCTTGAAAAGTGATTTCAGGTATAGATAAAACTCATGGAGACTGTATCGAGATTTTCTGAGCCAAAGCTTCATCCGTGATCATCGAAGAATTCACATTCGAAGGAGCAAGAAATGAAGACTATTCTTCCATCATTCAATCTTTCAACCCCAGAAGCAAGGTCAAGCTGCGCTTGAAGATTATGTGACAGATTGCATTGAAGCCTCCTCAATAAATCTGTTGCTATCTATAAACCTGATGAAGTGATCTAGAAGATTATTTCTCTCCATGGTTATCTCTGAAGATTCTCAAGGTGAAAGTGCTATCTTTCAAGAATCTTTTCATCAAGCCTCCTTACCCAATGTGCGTTCAAAGACAAATCTTGAAGAAAAGTCCAACTTCTCATGATGAAGTCATTCATGGAAGATTCATATGTTTATCCTGATGCTGTGAAGAAATCGAAAATAAACGTTGAAGCCAATCTCCAACTGAAGATTAACAAGAAAAGCCAGCTACTTTTTAGGGGGAGCTTGTTGGGTCAATTAGAAAAGAAAGCTATAAACCAAGGGAGAGATTGTTGGGTCATAAATATGGTTTATACTTTGCTTTTCTAAGCATTTATTGTTTTTATTATTTTGGGCCAAAAATTGTATTTGATTATTTGTATTTTGGGCTTGGCCTTAGGTCCATATATATATATATATATATATATATATATATATATATATATATATATATATATATATATATATATATATATATATATATATATATATATATATATATATATATATATATATAATGGTGAGGAGTGCATGTGAGGGACATATCCCAAGAGCTTAAGTGTGTGCATTCTAAGGTGAGAGAGAAAGTTAGAGAGAAGAGTGTGTGTGTGCATGAATCTATTGTAAGGAGCATCATTCATATTGAGTACATCATTAGATTCATCATCTTCTTCTTCTCCTTCTCTTCTATATTGATCTAACATCATCCAATTGATTGAGATTTCGCACCATCAATTGGATCTGATTGATACACAAGCAATTTGGGGACTTACATTTATGTATTGATGATGACATCCCAATATTTTAATATAAATAAAATACATTTATTCGGAAATGCTTTGATAATACCACTATCATATTTTTTGGAACAAATTCCACAATATTATTCTTCAAAAATGATACTCTGATTTTAAAATAAGCATAAATAAAAATTTTAAAATGACCGTAAATTTGGGGATGTCAAAGTTGGTATCAAAGCATTAGTTTAAACGAACTAGGAATCTGTAGGATTTATTGACTTAAACTTAGAATGTTAAGCGATGAATGTGAGATGGGTGGCTGCTATATTTAGGAAATATGCTTTAATAGACATGAGCACTAGTTTATTTTAGGAAAGATGCCTAAATTGATTTTATGTGCTAAATGATTTTTGTTATAGCTATAAGATATCTTATATTCTTTAGGATGTTATTTTTTGATCGGGTCTATGGTCTATTGTCGACTGGATCTGGAAATTGTATATGTTCAGGTTTCTAAACATTTATTTACGGTATTAGAACTAACATATAACTTTTCAGAGTAATAAGGAGGAAGACACGTCTAAACCTCCTATATCTATATTCTTGTCTCGATACACTGAACGCCTGCTTTGGTGTATAGCATGTCATGATAAGGACTCGTAGCAGAATGAGCAAAAGGATGAAATGAGAAGGCTTACGATAGTGAATGATACCTATTGGAGGATATCATAAGAGTGGTATCTTTCCTTTAGAATACGTCATAATGTGTATGGTGTGGGAGAAGTACACTTTCGAATGGAAGAAAGAAATAACTTTTGGTATAATCCATCAAGTTATCCAATCGTCTGGCATTTCCATCACAAACTGAGTTGAAGCAGAATTGGTGTTAAAGATACACATGGAAGAAGTCCTAGTAGAGTCTTGGGAACCTAGGGACTACGAGACAATTCTTGGGACGAGTATGAGTAGGTGTGAAAGGTAATAGAGGCCCATACTACCGAAAGCACATGACTCGCACTTAGATCAGAGAAAGTCACAAGGTTACCAGTGCACATGTAATTTATTCCATTTTGTTCATGTCTTTCGTTACCATCATTTCGGTAATGACTAAGAAGATGATTATTATTTTGACCCTAGTGGTCATATCAAATCGAGTCTAAATAAGATAAAGTATGTTACGTGGTTTAGAGAACCAAGTTCGATGTGGCATCCAGAAGATTGAAGTTAAAAATAAACGAAGCGGTCAATAGAAGTATCGCAATCACCGTTAGTAGCTAGACATGCTACATGCTAGAATGTGATTCTATCACATTAGAACATGAAGTAAGGTGTCTTCTATTCTGGAATCTGGCTGAAAAAGACCTGAGTCTAAGCGTTACATCATACGATGAGAGGTCATTAGAACATGATCAATCGGTCTGTTACGGTAATCAAAGTAAAGAACTTATCTTAAGTTAAGTCTATTAAGAAGAAGCAGGAGTCTCCAATAAGGATCGAGTTTGTAACTCGAAGGTTACGATTGAAAGTCCAACATAGTATGAAGAGCAGGTGCAAGATTGAGCACTGCCAACAATCAAGAAGTCCAATACTTAAATACTCATTTGAAAGGACATAAGAGTTACGGTTAGTACCTAGCATGTAAAGATAACATATGGAGTCATTATACAAGCCCTGTTTTGTTGATGATTATGGGACGTAATCATCCTAAGGGGGGGATAATTGTAACGCCCGCATATTCGGGCTAGTCAATCTGGAGATAACAAGTGTTAAAAATGAATTTTTGACAGAATATTATTTAGGATAAATAATCTTAACTGAAGTTATTATATGTCACAAGGATTTCGTACATATAAAGAACACTCAAATCTGACTTATAACGAAGAAGTTATGACCCATCGAATCTTCACGATTAAACCGGCATGGCTCCACGTATCGTAAAAAGTGAATTTTTGACAAAATACTTTTTAGCCTTAGAGATCTAAACTAAAGTCATAGTATTCGTTAAACCTAGAGCATGCGTATGGAGAACGTACAAATCTTACTTCATAAAAGGAAGTTATGAATTTTTCGAAGTTTCACCATAGAATTACACAGCTCGGAAATCAAGTTTTAGATCGGTCAATTTTTAGCCAAAATGATCTAACTGAGAATTGAAGATCTCATTAATAGGAGTTAAACGATAAAAAGACAGTCGAAAACAGAGTCCGTATGTAGTAGTTATGAATTTTACACGGTCATTAACAGTGTAATCTTCTCAGAATATTAAATTAATATCGGTCAACAATTAGCAAATGGGGTCAAAAGGAAAGTTGTAGATCTTATCAATACCTACGCATGGATATAAAAAGGTCAAAAACGGAGCTCGTATGCGAAAGTTATGAATTTTTTAAGATGGGTTGTTGTACCTACATCCTGCGCCACATATCAGCACCAGGCGAAGCCTTGGTGCCTACGCATGCTCACAATGTGAGAGCCAAGTCTCACAACGTGATGAGCCCCTAGACAACCTATAAATAGAGCAAAGTTTCACTCATTTGATCACACATTTCCATTACATTCTCTCCCAAACCCCCCAAGATCCTAAGACCTTTTCTCTAGCACTTCCTAGCTGTTAGAAGTGAGCCTCGGAGCGCCGTAAAGCCATGAGAATTTGAGCTTTCGGCTTAGAAGTTCTGCCCACACAAAGTCTGGTTTCTCGCTAAACCGCCTGTAAGTTGAGTTATGCTTACCGTATTTAAGTATAACTTATGTTTAAGTTCATTATAACTATTATGAACCTATAAACAATATTTATTAGTGATTCAAATTCATTATACTAATTGATCTACTTATGGGAGAGGTGTCTAGAATGGTCATGTTGGCTTGTTTATTGGATTTTAGAAAGGCTATAGGCCAAAATGGTCCTACCACCCAACTATCCTACCTGACTGATCCTTACTTGATAGATCGTGAAGTGGACTTTGAGTTAATGATGAATCTAGACTAACAATTAGTCGCAATAAATATAAACTAAAACTTACTGATATTGATACTAGGTTTTGTCAAAGGAAAAGACAGTTGCTAGAAGCGAAGTGCTATCCGAGTTTCGAGTCATCGCTTTTAACAAGTGAGTGCATAGTCCCTTTCATGAACATGATTTTATTACAAGTATTAAATATCTCTTAAAGAGTTAAATATTTCTTAACGAGTTTTTGTGTGAGTGCATAGTCCCTTTCATGAACATGATTTTAATACAAGTATTAATTAAAGTATTAAATACATGTTTACGTGTGAAATATTTGATATTGCCTGAAATACGTGTTAAGAGCATATTTGATAATATATGATGATTTAGAATATAGAATAAACCTAAATTAATTAAGATGAATATCGAGTAATATCTTCTTATGAGTACGAGTGAGATATACACGGTGTGTAGAATGTTAAAATTTGTCATTGATCCGAGAGCATGGATTAGACATAGTCATTTGTCCCTAGCCAGAGACTATGGAGTGGGCATATTCATTTTTCGTTGATCCGAGAGCATGGATTAGACATACCTGATCGGGAGTATGGATTAATGAAAGCTGTTAATTTTAGATTCGAGAGTATGGATCGTGTCATTGTAAGGATTGATGGTGTGGGGTAAAATTTATTATATGAGGTGAAATTATATATTGCAATTTCTAATATATATATATATATATATATATATATATATATATATATATATATATATAACATTGTGTGATTCAAATCCCTATGTACTCACCAGGTTTCCAAACTTGACCCACTCAGTTTATTGTATCACAGGTAGCTATATGAAAGATACATTCTACTGAGAGATTCAAGGAGATGTAGATCATTAGTGTAAATTAATGTAAGGTCTACTTATGCTTATGTTTTCGTATTGATGATGACATGCCAATGTTCTAATATAAATAAAATACTTTTCAGAAGTGCTTTGATAATATCATTATCATGTTTTCTGGGAACAAATTTCGCAATATTATTCTTCAAAAAAGATATTCTGATTTTAAAATCAGCATACATAAAATTTTTAAAATGACACTGAATTTGGGGATGCGACATCCACTTCCCATTCCATTTTGATGCCATTGGAAAAGTAAGTATATGTGATGCTCAATTTCGAACCATGCTTTCATCGCAAGAGGGTGTTGCCAACGACATAAAATACCAAATCGGATGCCAACGACATCACTTCATCTCACACTGTTTAGCCTTGTTAATACATAAATGATGCTTATATATGGATTTCTTGATTTTTCATTTAATAGCCAAGAATTAGCCAATATCTCACTTTAGCCAACCAAAGTGATGCCGAGGCAAACATGATTGTCATAAGCAACTTGCGGTATGCTCTCGCTCAACTACGATTTTCTTTTTGGACGAACATGGTGCAGACCATTGAAAAAAATTGCAATTTCAAGAATGAAATAGTAGTTGACTTAGAACTCAACTCTTATTTTGCCGCTAAACTACTATTTTGTTCTCGACACTCAAATGGTATTTTGTTCAAAGTGTCGAATCAAAACAAATATACTAAAACATAGTCAAAGGATATGACTAAACAACTTAAAAAATTAAATTAAATTACTCCCCCCCCCCCCGGTAGATGGCATGTTCATCTATGGTGTATAAGTTTCTAATGCACATTTTGTGCATCGGCGACTTGTACACCGTAGATGGCTTGTTCATCTACGGTTTGTGTAAAAAAAATTCATGTTTTCTCACAAATCCGAACTCAATACTTCTAGATTTCTATGTAAATGATAAAAACCGATAACATTCGACGTATAAAAATGTTAACCTGATTGTTGTTCGGAGTGCCACTAGTGAGAAGTATGTATTCTTGCAAACCGGAAAAATGACCTCGGTGATTTTTTTCATCTTTATATATTATAGGCTATGGGCTGCGAAATAGCATATGAATCGTGAAACCAGAGCCCAAATGCCCAATACCACACTTGGGGAAAAATCGTAGGTGAGGTGTTCAAACCGTAGTTGGCTTAATCTCGAGTACGGTTTGAATGGCTAAAATAAAATAATAACTTTTTTTTGCTATTAAACAACATATATATATATATATATATATATATATATATATATATATATATATATATATATATATATATATATATATCATTATCATTTCATTATATACTTATAAAGGAAGCATTTTTTCTATCACCACATTCATTTGAAACTCCCATGACTTTTCAATTTATTTCTAATAATGATTATAAATTAGTTAATATGATTAAATAAATATCAAACCTAAAGTGTAATCATACATAAACTGAATTTCAATATTAAAATAATATCTTTACTTCTACATATAAAGTTATGTTTTTTTTATAACTTTTAACATATTTACTTAGTCTATTAGTTTTAATATATTGTTGGATGTAAACCATTATCATTTTAAAACTATAACTTTTGAATAATTTGTATAAAATACTTAAATTATAATTTTAAATATAACATTATAGGATCAACTTAAATATAAATTTTGGTTTAACTTAAACAACCCAAAGAATATTTTGTAAATAGTTAAAAGTGATAAATTGTAGTGTCTTTCTAATAATGATTATAAGTTGTTTAATAAGGTTAAATAAATATCAAACCTAAGGTGTAATCATAAATAAATTAAATTTCAATATTAAAATAATATATTAATTTCTACTTATAAAGTTATGTCTTTAATTTTTAACATATTATACTTAATTTATTAGATTTAATATGTTGTTGTATGTAAACCATAATCAATTTAAAGTTATAACTTTTGGATAGTTTGGAAAAAAAATACTTAAATTGTTAATGCAAATATAACATTATAGTGTCAACTTAAATATAAATTTCAGTTCCACTTAAAAACTCAATGAATATTTTGTGAATAGTTAAAAGTAATAAATTGTAGTGCTAAATGTAATAAACTAAATTATAATCTCAATTTAACTAAAATATTTCCTAAAGATATTTGTATAATCGTTAAAAGTTTTCAAATAAGTAGCTTAAAATAACTTACAATAACAATAGTTAAAAATAACTCTATATAAATGATTATATTGTTACCTTTAAAATCAAAAAAACAATGTTTGATTTTTAAATAATTATAATAATAATAATAATAATAGAAATTAAAACGTTATGCAAATAAATTTTAAAAAGTAAATTAACAATAACAACTATAAATAACATTAAACCATATATTATATTTCATTTTTTTCATGAATAACTCGCGGGTAGAAGTCATTTAAACAGTTGAGCTTATGCAGTTATATATATATATATATATATATATATATATATATATATATATATATATATATATATATATATATATATATATATATATATACTATCATATAATTCAAAATAATCAATATATTATATCAATTTCGTATACAAATTATTATTTCAATTTAACAACAACGTTATTGTTATATTTAAAAGAAAACATATATTTGTAAAGATTTCAACTAAATAGGTGTTTATGCGCAACGCGCGGGCATTCGCCTAGTATATATATATATATATATATATATATATATATATATATATATATATATATATATATATATATATATATATATATTACTTGATCTCAATAAATTTAATAATATAATTTTTTGTGAATTATAGGACATGGAATAATTCATTGGTTAATTTATTGGTAAAAAAAAAGGTGTTAAAGTGGTCCATCCATCCAAACTCTAAAGGAGGCCAGGGGAAGAGTCATCAGTCAGATAAAAAGCGTCCGTGATAACTCAGGCCCCCAATACATGCAATCCTCGCCTTTTTCACATCAGTTTCCGTCGCCATCTTTTACCTTATGTGTATAAAAAAGGAACTTTTTATCTATCGAATGAAATCAACGTATATTTAAAATAGAGGAACATTTAAACAATGTAACAATTCAATTTTATCGGGTCATTCATTCAAGCTACTAAAAAGAACATAAATTTTAGAGAAATCTATTGAAAAGTGTTTATATTTAGATTCATAATGGATTTAGTTTTTATTCTTTTACCAAATTATGTCCTAAAATTTATCTTATGATGTTTTATTTGTATCATAGAAAATAGAAAATATATTTGATGAAAATAATTTTTATTCTTCGCAAAGTAACATTTTTTATCATATTTTTATGTAACTAATTCCATCATCTTAAATTTATCTTATGATGTTTTATTTGTACGACAGATAATATCTATTATGAATTTTTTTTTTCTAAAATTAACCATTTTTATAATAGTTATGTCAAACATATTGGTATTTTACATTATGGTATTTTCTTTAAGGTAAGATAACAATTGTTAGACAGAAATATTATAAAAATTATTATTTTTTGAAGAAAAAAAATATTCCATGATATATTATCTGTCACACAATATATATATATATATATATATATATATATATATATATATATATATATATATATATATATATATATATAACAAGATTAATGTATGGTAATACAATTCGTTATACATAACTATAGAATGCCTAAATATAAATACTTTTCAGTAGATTTCCTTAAATTTTAAGTAGAGAAAATGTCATAAATGCTATTTTATAAAAGAATTTACCATAAAATAATAAAAAAAGTAAAAAATGACTCATGTAGCAACAATTTTCACACGAATAATGTCGTTTTGGGGGCGTTAACTGCAGCAATCTATGATTGACCAGTGAAAGTTGACGTCATTTGCGAAGTTTGTTTTTCTTGTATTGTCTTGTCATTTTGATTGCAAAAATAAAAATATGTATTGCGATAGTCTGTACATTTTAAGAGTATCTTACCTTATAAAATAAAGTTTACTAAATAAATCATCAAACCTATTTTCTTAACTTTTGAGAAAAAATTTCATTCTTGTTATCGTGTGTTTTCACTATCAATTATATCCACCTTACCCTTTCTATAGTTGTTGATAAAGCATGAGTTCAAATGCTTCATATGAGTATTTTATTATTGTTTGTGTTGGTGGTTCATGTCAATTAGAAAATATGGAATAATATACATTACACCATTTGTTAGATATTTTGGTGTTGGATTTCATGTCAATATAAATATCCTAGATTTATACAATCAGATCAAAGAGATGGCGGGTTTGGATAACAAACTTAATATCAGTGTTGTTGGTGATTTTAGTGTCATCAAACATTTTGTCTAATTGAAACTAATATGTAAGCTAAGGGGCTTATAATTTGTACCATGTACTATATGTTTGGCGAGTACGTAGTGTACGTATATAAAACACTGAATGTTAAATCGGTATGACAAAATAGGGGGTCTAAGAGGCAGAGCCCCTGGCGGTGGTCCCGTTTACCGGTCAGCAGGGGGGAAGGGGGGTCGAGGGGCAGTGCCCCTGCGGGGTTTGAGGCAGTGCCTGAAAGGTCTTAGTAAATTTGGATAGTGGACAATTAGAATTCTAATGGGTGGTTATGGTAGGATTGACAAATCTCGTCAGTTTTGGAAACCATTAATTATGTCATTAGATATTTGATTTACTTAACTAATTAAGAAAACAGAAACCCTAATTATCATGTATAAATACAAATATTCTCTTGAGCAACATCACACCATTCTCAGTTCTCTATTTCTCTATACGATCATATAATTCTATGGTAATTTGGCTTACATTTCTGTGCCTAGATTCCTAAGTGTCCCTTTGGATTGTCCTAGACTCGATTTCTTGTAATTCGAGCATAGGGTAGAAATATAAATTCGAAAAATGACCTTATGCGATCCATTGGGAATCCGATTCTCCACCATAACCCTTATAAACCCCACAACCGAACTGATATTTCTTGTATGGTTAAGATGGCCGAATCGATCTGCGAGTTAACCACAAATTTCAGCAAACTTGACAAGTTAGAAGGAAATGATTTTAGGTTTTGGTAGAAGAAGATGTACTTCATGATGACCACACTAAAAGTTGTGTATGTGATATGTAATCCAAGGCCAAAAGTGGTTGAAAATGAGACATTGTAAGAGACCAGGAAGAGGAGCATGTATGAAAATGATGACTACATTTATAGATGTCATATGTTGAATGGTATGTCTGATTATTTGTTGAGACCTGTAGTGATACTAAAAATGCAAAGGAATTGTGGGGCATCCTTGAATCGAAATACATCATTGAGGATGCTTCTAGCAAGAAGTTCCTAGTTAACAACTATAATAATTATAAAATAGTTTATTCAAGGTATGTCATAGAACAATACAATGAACTCCTTCATATTTTGGGTCAATTCAAACTGCATAAAATGAATATGAATGAATCCATTGTTATGCCAATTGTGATTAACAAACTTCCACCATCATGGAAAGACTTCAAACATAACTTGAAGCATCAAAAGGAGGAATTGTCAATGGTTTAACTTGCTAGTCATTTGCACATTGAAGAATCTCTTAGTGCACAAGAGAGTGACAAATCCAAAGGAAAAGTTAAACCTAGGCAACCCTCAGTTCATGTGGTTGAAAACAATCCAAGGAAGTTTTAGATTAAGGTGTCTAAGGTCTTAACTAAATTGGTATATTTGTAACGCCTGTGGATTCGAGCTAGTCAATTTAGAGACAATGAGCGTAAAAAATGACATTTTTGATATAAGATTATTTATGTGACAACCGTCAATTTACGGTCAATTCAAAGTCAAATAAAGTCAACAAGTCAAACCGGTCAACTCCGTTAACCCTGGTATATTAGGGTTTACAATATGTTACCTACTGTACAATTCGCTATTTTAATAAGAACTTATCACATGAAAAGTTCGTATGATTGAAATTCTTAAATCCTAAACGGGATAAGTGAGGTAAAAAAACGATAAAACACAATTGCATACCCTTCGTGGGTATGTAATACTCTTAAACATGGCATAACGGGGTTTACGAACCTTGAGTTGCGAAGCTAAACACTCAAAAAGGTCACAAACAAAGTCTCTTTCAATCTCTCTTTATCAATCTTAATCTCTCCTAAATCTCTCTCAAAATCTCTTTTAACTTTTTATAATCAATTGGGGCATCCCGACACTTAACTTGGTGAAAAACCGCTCAAAACAGGAAGTTTATACGAAAAATAGCCTTAAAGGACTGAACCTCTCTATTAGAATCGAACCCTCTTGGAACCGAACTGCCAGGACCGAAATCGGCTAGAACCGAACCTGAAGCTCCTATTGAACCGAACCCGAAACTCCTTCTGAACCGAACTCGAAGGTCCCTTCAGACCGAACTGCTAGCCAACTTCGCCTTCGGTCCCTTCTGATGAGTTCGCCTGCGAGATTGCTCGGACCAAACCTCCCCCTCTCGGTTCCAATACACCAACCGAACCAGCCTTCGGTTTTAACCCTCTTAGGACCTAGTCTTCGTCCAGACTTCAGATTTTTCCATTTTCTTCCCGGTTTTTGACCCCAACTCCGTTTTAAGCCCGTTTTTGATTATTTTTACGCGGAACTTTCACCCAAACTCATGTTTTGACATATAAGACACTATATATTCATAATTTGAACACATTTTTAGGAAAATCTTTATTTAAGAATAAAATCTTGTGGGTGAGATTTTGAGGTGGAGTGTTGACTTTATCTTTGGGTTATGACACAAGCAACCCACCACACCCACTCCAGGGCCATACTCAGTCACTATTCCTCCATACTTAGTCAACTAGTTGTCCTTTCACACTATTTCACTAGCCCATGATCAGATCAATGGGTTGGAAATATTCACTTCACTTCCCACATTATTCACTTTTTCTCAAGAAGAATCAAACCCATTTCTCTCTCACTTTCTCTCTCTAAAACTCGAAATTTAAGGCTATTCTTGAGCATTTCCCTCCAACTTTGGATCTTCGAATCTTCAAGCACCTCCCAAGTGTTCTTGACTTGGAAACTTCTTTTCTTCATCATCCATCTACTGAATGCACTCAACGTGAGTTCATACCCCTATATTTTCATGTTTTCTTCAAGTTTTAGGGGGGAGGGGGGGGGGGATACAAGTTAAATCACCATAATATTACTTAAACTCTATCATCAGCTTTCAACAGGAAAGTTGAGTCCTATTCACGGATTGTTTTGACCTTCTTAAGCTTTTTATTTTCCAAAACTGTTTAATATGAAAAAAGTTCAGGCTAATACCTTTAAAATGACTACTTGCACATCTCCATAAGATTTTTCTACAATTTATGGCTATTTTTACAAAATAGCCTATCATTTCAGAAACCACTTCGGACCAGTCTGTGAAGTTGGACATTTTCACACAAGTTAAAGGTCACTAAAAATCATGATAAAAATTATGAATAAAATATACACATTTTCTAAGCCCTCAGAGTTTACGGATCTAAATTTCGAACTTGGATGATTTTTCAATAAATTTTCCAATAGCAGGATCAGAAAAGTTAAAAACTATAAGATAGGTAACAATCATATTTACACCTTGTAACTTGCTAAGCAAGGTGGGTAGTTTTATTTGAATACACGTTGCTGATTGTACTTATTATTTACCTAGTTTAAAGGTATGAATCATATATAAAGAGGTACTACCACTACAAATATTTATAATAAGTTATAATGAGTATGGTTGAGTCTATTATACATCATAAACAATTAAGCTAAACTATAATAGGTATAGTTAGGTTGCATATACAATACAAACATTTTGATAAACTATAATAGGTATAGTTTATGTTTCATTTACTTCTTGAACTCATTACAAAAAGGTTTACATACTAAACGGGTACATTACAAAGTACCGGGTGTTTTTTATACTGAAGGGGTACATTACAAAGTACCGAGTTTATACTAAAGGGGTACATTACAAAGTACCGGGTTTATACTAAAGGGGTACATTACAAAGTACCGGGTTTTTATATAAAGGGGTACATTACAAAGTACCGGGTTTACACGAAATTGTTTTATGAGATTTGAACTACAATTCATCTAGAATTTGTTAGTTTCCGGCTATAATTGCTAAGTGAATATGTTAGAGTTATACAAGAATTTAATCGCGATCAACTTAGAATTGGTGGAACCACCTTACTTCCTGTTCCTTATTTGGTTGTGGACTTTGGGCAGACCAATTATATTTGACGGTTTATTTAACTTAAATTTTATATAACTTATATATACTGGGTGATTATAGAGGAAATCGATGGGTCTTTCTAGGGTACATTATTGCATAACATAGGAGCCTTCATTACACATTCTATCAAGAAAATATTAGATTTTCTAGAATCATATTCATTCGATTTTACAAGGAAAAGGACATCTCTATCAAATAAAACTCTTATGAACTCACCAACATAATTGTTGACACTTTTTCAAAACTACTTGTATTCTCAGGGAATTAGTAACACAGGAAATCAGCGACTTTTGAGGATGGAACGCTAAGGCGTTAAACATTTCATTTTTTTCAACATAATGTAATTGATTTAGAAACATGTAAACTTACACTATGGTGTAACTTTTTCAATTATATTTATGTTGGTTGTTTTTACTTTGAGCACTATTATACTCGTTGTGATACTATACATGAAGTCCTCCACCCCCGGACGTTTCCGCCATCCTTGGTTTGGGGGTGTACAATTTATAATAAATAATCTTGACCAAGATATACTATATGTCACAAAAGCTCCGTACATATAAAGAACGCTGAAATCCGAGTTATAACAAAGAAGTTATGACCCGTCGAAGTTTTACGGCTAAACCGGCACGACACCGAGAATCGTAAAAAGTGAATTTATGATAAAATACTTTTTAGCCTTAGAGATCTAAACAAAAGTCGTAGTATATGTTAAACCGAGAGTGTGCATCAAAAGAACATCCAAATCTGACTTCGTATGAGGAAGTTATGATTTTTCTAAGATTTAACATAGTAGTGCACAACCCGATATTTGAATTTTAGATCGTTCGATTTTTAGCCAAAATAATCTAAATGATAAATGAAGATATCATTAATAGGAGTTAAAAGATAAAAAGACAGTTGAAAACGGAGCTTGTATGCGAAAGATATGGATGAAGCTTAGTCCATACTCTTCGAGCGCGGCGAATTCGATACAATTTTGTAAATCTGAGATAGAGTGAGAATTAGCCAACGGGATCTAAATAAAAGTTATAGTACTCGTAAATACCAACGCCTGGATATAAATAACATCGATAATAGAGCTCATATGTGAAAGATATGGACGAAAATTAGTCCCTACTCTTCCAGTGCGATAAATTCGATACAGTTTTGCAAATCGGAGATAGAATGAGAATTAGCCGACGAGGTCTAAATGAAATTTGTAGTACTCGTAAACACCGACGCATAAAGAACATAGAAAACAGAGCTCGTACGCAAAAGATACGGACAAAGCTTAGGGGCTACCCTATGATAAAATCCCTATAAATAAAGGATGAATCCTTCATAATTTGTTCACACAATAACCTTTTTTTTTTCTCTCTCTCTCTAACTTCTCTCTAGCCTCCTTAAACCCCTCCCAAGTTTAGGGAACCTCCCTAGCACGAGAAGGAAGCCCCGGAGCGCCCGATGGCTCCGAGAAGAAAAGCTTTCGGCTCGGAAACGCTGCTCTAGTGAAACCAATTTTTTTTTAATAAAAACCCGCTGTAAGTGAGCTACTCCTACGCTATTTTTTATATAGCTTCTAATTAATTATAGTAACATTATTAGGACCATAAAATAATTATTTGGGCTATTATTATGAGTTATATAAGAGTGTTGTTTAACGCTTATATAATAGTAATAATAGCTAGCCTATTAATTAGCCGCAGTTAACGTTAGACTAAACCCTAACGGTATTGATACTAGGTTTTTTCGAAGGAAATTGTTTTAAGAGTAACGAAGCGTTGTATGACTTCGGAATCACCACCTTACCAAGTTAGTGCATAGTTACTTTCTTCTTACACATAGATACGAAATATTTTATATCACTTACATACTATGTGTGTATACTTTCTGAATACTTGCTGTTTATGCTAGATGAAACCTTTTATACATGTTCTTAAATGATCTAAACTGTATATGTATTTTATATCTACAAAATGTGTTGGGTAAAACATGGGTAGATTAGAGATGAGATAAATGATGACCGATGAAAGATGAGATAAATGATGAGCGATGAAACATGAGATGAATGATGAGTGATGATATATGAGTGATAAAATATGGTGCAAAGTGATGAACTAAACGATAAACCAAAGCGATGAGCCAAAAGATGAGCCAAGCGATGGCCCCGTCATCTAGCAGAGTATGGATGACAACCACGGACTATTCTAGACAGTCTAGTGGAACACTAGAAGGCTCTCAACCTGTAGGTGTTGTGAACGATGTGTTCACCCGGTGTACTCTAAAAACCCATTGACAGGTATTGCGAGTAGACTCTAAAAAACCGTACTGTCAATAAACAAGATAAACCCTGGTGAATATGTAGAGTTAGTGTCGATTCCTTAGGATACTCCTTAGGAATGAACGAACGAGGAATAGTTGAATCTTAGGGTAGATCCATAAGAGTAAAGAAGATAATGGGGATGGGTAATTTGGTTGATTGCTTGATGTTTAACATAATAATTATATTATTGTTGGTTGAAAACCCTATGTACTCACCAGGTTTCCCAACCTGACCCACTCAACTTATTTATATCACAGGTGTTGATATGAAGTCACATTACACCGAGAGATTAAGGAGATACAAATCACTAGTGGTAATGAATGTAAGTTCTGTTTATGCTTATGTTACTGTATTGAAGATGACATCCCAAATGTTTTAAAATGAATAAAGATACTTTTCTTCAGAAATGCTTTGATAAAATATTTATCATGTTTTACTGGGAACAAATTCTGCAACATTTTTATTAAAAGAGGTACTCTAATTTTTATAAAGCATAAACAAAAAAACAGGTCTTTTTGGGCCGTGAAAATGAGGATGTCACAGTTGGTATCAGAGCTTTAGTTTAAGAGAACTAGAAATATGGATTTATTTCTAGACTTAAAATTAGAATGCTAAGTGATGATCGTGAGGAGTATGTGTAATAACTTTAGGTAATACACCTGAATAGACAAAAACACTAGATTATTTAGGAAAATGCCTAACGTGCTTTTATGTGGTAAATGATTTATGATGTGCATTATATGATCGGATCTATGGTCTGTTGCCGACCGGATTCAGAAACTTTACGTGTTCAGACTTCTAAATGTTTAATTACGGTATTAGAACTGGCATGTAACTTTTCGGAGTAATAGGGAGATTTACACGTCGATCGTAGATAAAATCTTTCCTATCTTAATTATCGTCGTTTCGCACTGAACGTCTGATTTGGTGTATAGAACGAAATGGCAAGAACCCAAAGTGGAAACACGAATGGATATAGAAATCAACCGTGTCAACGACCAGTGATTGAGCAAATACTTGTTGTAGTAGCCACTCCTGAGCCAATCACAATGGTTGGAATACAAGCCATGTTTCGGGCTATGCTAGCTGAGCAAAGAGAGAGATGAGGCACATGTTGCACAAAAATAGGGATGAACCTACGGTGCCCATTGTGCAACCTGAGTTGATCGCTGAACAATCGGAGGAAGGAAATTTTAGTCGCACTGTGAGTCATGTTGGAACCCAAGGGGCAATGAGGAATGGCCTGGAGAAGGGAAATGACAAGAATGGGCGGATGTATAAAAATTTATCAGGTGCAAAACCACCGAGTCTCTCTAGAAGCCCACAACTAGTGGAGATTATGGACTGGATCTCCAAGATGGAGATGGTATTTGAGAGCTGCGGCTACAGCGATAAGCAAAAGACTGTATGTGCAGTCAGACAAATAAAGAATGGAGTGTTAAGTTGGTGGAAGTTGCCGGTAGATACAATGACACGAGGAGAATCCATATGAATATCTTGGGAAGCATTCACGGAGCAGTTAGAAATACAATACTGCTCAGAGATAGATCTGATAGACCTGAACAACGATTTTCAGAACCTGAAGAAAGGGAAGATGAGTGTTGATGAGTATGCCACTGCATTCACTGAGAAGATGAAGCTATTTCCCTACTTGGTGCCTACTAAACTTTCCAAGATAGATAGGTTCGCTAATGGACTACCCACAAACTTTGGCCCAATAGTCAAAATGGCAACTACTTTAAAAACAGCCGCTAGAGCAGCTAAGAATATAGAGACCCAAATAAGAGAAAGAGGTATAGAAAAAGATAAGGCAAGAGAAAAGAGGAAGTTTGAAGGATCTTCAAGGCCCAACAAGGAGAGTAAATTCTCGAAGTTTGGAGGAGGAGGAAGTGGCGAAGCAAGATGGTGTGATAAGTGCGAGAAGATACACTTAGGAAAATGTGGCGAAGATGTGATATGTTTCAAGTGTGGAAAGTCTGGCCATTACGCCAACGAGTGCACAATCAACAAGAAGGTATGTTTCGGATGTAACAAAGAAAGGCATATTTCTAGAGACTGCCCAAAGAAAAACGAAGCAGCAAGGCCAAATGCACCGCCAAAGCCAAGGGAATTTCACATGATCCTCGACGAAGCAGATAACAATGCGAGGAATCAAGGATGAGGACTCCATATCCGAAGAACAAGTTATGAAGTAGCCATGCGGATAGTATGGTATGATGTAGCCTATTAGAGGCATAGTATAGGGTGAACTTGAACACCTATGTAATCGTTTCAAGGAATAATATAAAACCTTCATTTTGCTATTTGATGTGTTAAGTTGTTATGTGATTTTCTTATATGGTTACTTGGTAAACTGCGATACAATACATGGGACGAGTATGAGTAGGTGTGAATGGTAGTAGAGGCCTATACTACCGGAAGCACATGACTCGCACTTGGATCAGGGAAAGTCACAAGGTTACCAAGAAGCTAGTAACTGAATCTGTTTTATTCGAATATATCGTTACCATCGTTTTAGTAATGACTACGAAGATTGTTGTTATTCCGACCCTAGTGGTTATATCAAATTGAGTCTGACTAAGATGAGTATGTTAAATGGTTTAGAGAACCAAGTCTGGTGTAGCATCTGAATTAAGCTAGTATCTTGAAGTGAAAGACAATCAAAGCGATTAGTAGAGGTATTGCGATAGTTGCTTGTAGATAGGAAAGCTACCTTTTAAGATGTGATTATATCACATTAGATCATGAAGGAAAGTATATTCCATTCCGGAATTTGACTCTAAGAGACCTGAGTCTAAGCGTTGCGACACACAATGAGAAGTCATCGGAACATGATCAATCGGTCTATTATGGAAATCAAACAACTTATCTTAAGTTGTTAAGAATAAGAAGGAGTCTCCAAAAAGGATCTAGATTGTGACTTGAAGGTCATAATTTGGAGTCTAACGTGAGATACAAAGCAGGTGCAAGATCAAGCACCACCTGCAGTCAAGGAGTCCAAGAGTTAGATACTCGTTCGAAGCAACATAGAAGTTAAGGTTATTACCTAGGATGAAGAGATAAAGTATGGAGTCATTATACAATCCTGTTGATTACGGGACATACTCATCCTATAGGGGAGATAATTGTAACGCCCGCAGATTCGCGCTAGTCAATTTATAAACAGTGAGTGTCAAAAATGACATTTTTGATATAAGATTATTTATAATAAATAATCTTGACCAAGTTATGGTATATGTCACAAGGGTTCTGTACATATAAAGAATGTTGAAATCCGAGTTATAACAAAGAAGTTATCACCCGTCGAAGTTTTACGGCTAAACCGGCACGACACCGGGAATCGTAAAAAGTGAATTTACGATAAAATACTTTTTAGCCTTATCAATCTAAACAAAAGTCGTTGTATATGTTAAACCGAGAGCCTGCATAAAAAGAACGTCCAAATATGACTTCATATGAGGATGTTATGATTTTTCTAAGATTTGGCATAATAGTGCACAACCCGAAATTTGAATTTTAGATCGGTCGATTTTTAGCCAAAATAATCTAAAAGAGAAATGAAGATATCGTTAATAGGAGTTAGACGATAAAAAGACAGTCGAAAACGGAGTTCGTATGCGAAAGATATGGACGAAACTTAGTCCATACTCTTCGAACGCGGCGAATTCGATACAATTTTGTAAATCAGAGATAGAGTGACAATTAGCCGACAGGATGTAATGAAAGTTGTAATACTCGTAAATACCAATGTTTGGATATAAATAACGTCGATAATAGAGCTCGTATGCAAAAGATATGGACGAAACTTAGTCTCTACTCTCTGAGTGCGATAAATTCAATACAGTTTTTCAAATCGGAGATAGAATGAGAATTAGCCGACGAGGTCTAAATGAAAGTTGTAGTACTAGTAAATACCAATGCGTGGATATAAAGAACGTAAAGAACGGAGATCGTACGCGGAAGATACAGACGAAGCTTAGGGGCTAATCTACGATAAAATCCCTATAAATAAAGGATGAATCCTTAATAATTTCTTCACACCATAACCTTTCTTTCTCTCTCTAACTTCTCTCTAGCCTCTTTAAACCCCTCCCAAGTTTAGGGAACCTCCCTAGCACGAGAAGGAAGCCTCGGAGCGCCCGACGGTTCCGAGAAGAAAAGCTTTCTGCTAGACTATTAATTAGTCGCTTATATAATAGTAATAATATTTGGGCTATTATTATGAGTTATACAAGAGTTATATAAGAGTGTTGTTTAAATCTTATATAATAGTGATAATAGCTAGCCTATTAATTAGTCGCGGTTAACGTTAGACTAAATTCTAGCGGTATTGATACTTGGTTTTGTCGAAGGAAATTGTTTTAAGAGTAACAAAGCGTTGTCTGAGTTCGGAATCACCACCTTACCAAGTGAGTGCATAGTTACTTTCATCTTACACATAGATATGAAGTATTTTATATAAATTATGTGCTATGTGTGTATATTATCTGAATACTTGTTGTCTATGCTAGATGAAATGTTTTATACATGTTCTTAAATGATCTAAACTGTATATGTATTTTATATCTACAAAATGTGTTGGGTAAAACATGGGTATATTAGAGGTGAGATAAAGGATGAGTGATGAAAGATGAGATAAATGATGAGCGATGAAAGATGAGATGAATGATGAGCGATGATATATGAGTGATAAAATATGGTGCAAAGCGATGAGCCAAAGCGATGAGCCAAAACTATGAGCCAAACGACGAGCCAAACGATGAGCCAAACGATGGCCTCGTCATCTAGCAGAGTATGGATGACAACCACGGACTATTCTTGACATTCTAGTGGAACACTAGCAGGCTCTCAACCTGTAGGTGTTGTGAACGATGTGTTCACCCGGTGTACTCTAAAAACCCATTGACAGGTATTTCGAGTGGACTCTCGAAAACAACACTGTCAATAATCAAGATAAACCCTGGAGACTATGTAGACTTAGTGCCAATTCCTTAGGATACTCCTTAGGAATGAACGAACAAGGAATAGTTGAATCTTAGGGTAGATCCTTAAGAGTAAAGAAGATAATGAGGATAGGTAATTCGGTTGATTGCTTGATGTTTAACATAATAATTATATTATTGTGGGTTGAAAACCCTTTGTACTCACCAGGTTTCTCAACTTGACCCACTCAGTGTATTTATATCACATGTGTTGATATGAAGTCACATTAAACTGAGAGATTAAGGAGATATAAATCACTAGTGATAATGAATGTAAGTTCTGTTTATGCTTATGTTACTATATTGACGATGACATCCCAAATGTTTTAAAATGAATAAAAATATTTTTCTTCGGAAATGCTTTGATAAAATATTTATCATGTTTCACTGGAAAGAAATTCCGCAAGATTTTTATTAAAAGAGATAATCTAATTTTTATAAAGCATAAACCAAAAAATCGGTCTTTTTAGGCCGTGAAAATAGGGATGTCACAATATTGAATAAAAGTAAAGTCATTTTTGGGTTGCCCTCATAACCAGAAAATAGCTTGGATGGATAATAAGAGAGAGAGAGAGAGAGAGAGAGAGAGAGAGAAAAGATTTATTAATATATTACATGATTATTATATTACTTAGAAATAGAAATGATTACTTACGATTTAATCAGACTTAATTAGAATTAATTCTGGGTTAATTAGAATTAATAAAAGAAGCAATGGTTGGATTTTAATTGTTCAATAGTTGAACAAGGAAGACAATTCTCGAACCTTCCATCCTATGGTCGGTTTTGAGAGGGTTTGGAAGGTTTCCAATAGCCTTTTGAATTAGATAAGGAAACAAGATTTGAACAGGAATAAAATAGTATTATTTAATTATTCAAAGCTAGGGTTTCAAGGTTATTTCGAAGCAATATATAGGGTCCTAACCATAAGCCAAAATTGTCTCATCCTCCTCACATTAGAGAAATCATTTTCTCATTCTCCCCTATCTCCTGTATTGATCCTAGGGTTTCCTAGGCTTTGGGTTTGACACATTAGAGGCTTCCATATTATGGAGGCTAGCATTCTAAAGAAGGGTTCTAGGAAGTAGGTTGTTATATTTGATTATAGCAGAAGGTATGTGTTTCTTTCTAATTTTAATTTGCATAGATTAGTTTAGGTTTTTCACAATATGTTTTATTATGAGAAAAACCATAGATCACTAGGTTACATGTGCCTATAATTGTTTATGTGAAAATTCCACTGTATAAATCATGTTTGATTATTTTTTATTGTAACCTAGAAAACCCATAAGTGGTATCGGAGCATAGGGTTTTGTCTATAATATGCATATTAGGGAAAAAGATAAATATTAAATCAAATATGGTTTAAAAGATTAATTAATTAAATACTAATCAAAATAATTATATTTAAACCTTGTAATTTTAAAAGGTTTTATAATACTATATATATATATATATATATATATATATATATATATATATATATATATATATATATAAGAATATAATACTATGTGTATAACAAAAGGGTAGTCGAATCAATAATATGTCTCATTCACGAAACTACTTATAAGAGATATATAAGGAAACAACATATAAAATGACTGTTGAATGGGTGTCCTTTTCACCCACCGCTTCTTTGTGTGTTGGAGGGTCCGTAGCTGAACGGGTTTAATAGGGAACTACTCACATTAAAAGTATAATGTATAAGCTCTAAAACTTTCTATAAAATCTCACTCTAATTACTTAAGTAAAATGTGAAATTGAAAGCTAATTTATGAAAAGGAATATTGGTTCTTTGTGATTCGTTATTGAAGCGTGTGTGGTTAACCAACACACTAATTTGGGACTACAAAGTGGAACAATGGTACATCTCGAGTTTATGGTTGTTGATAGAGCATGTATGGTTAACCAACATGCCAATATGAGATCTCAAATGACAACGAGGATGTCATGCGGGTTTGCATGGTTATGCACATATTGTTTGTGATGATTGACATCACAATCACAAATCAAATAGTATAATATGAGATTAACACACCATTGATTGTTCAATGAATCTCTAGAGATCTATGAGTTTCATTGAGATTGAAATTGGTAAAGTGCTTTACCTACCTAAAATAGATTTGTGATGTCATTACGACATCGCTTTTCATATTACAAATTGTATTTATGGATGCTAGCCTTTATTTAAAACTAGGTTAATAATTAAGGATTAAATTGACTTATTTAAACTTTCTCTCTTAGGTTAGATAGAAATCCTCTCACACCTCCTCACACACTTTATAATTCTAACTTCTTTTTGTTCTCCCTCGAGAATAGCTCGTTTATTATCTTCCTTGATAGGAAGGGCATCCTCAATGAGCATATTCTTCAAATAAATAATGCATTAAATTTGAATAAGTTATTATTCCCATAAAATGTATATTTGTCAAAGAATGTCGCATTCATCATTATGTCTACGTCCTCGATGCTCCAAAGGATTTTGTGAACATATGAAATGAATTTGCAATAGAGTGAAATGTTTCACCAAAAGGGCAAGACAAGAGTGATTTGAAAATATTCAAAAGTTTCTATTTTCATTCGAATTTAAGAAAAGAGCTTTGTATGTAATCAATGAGAACTACATAGACAAACTTGATAATCTAAATGTTAACTTTGACAAGAGTCTTGCCATAGATCTTGTGCTTAGATCTTTCATTAGTTCTTATGATGATTTTAACTTGACTTATCATATGAATAGTATGGAGAAGACATTGATGGAATTCTTAAAACTTCTCCATACTAAGGAAATTGGAAAGGAAATAGATTTATTATCAGATTATCGCCTTTCTGAATGTTGGTAGAAAGAAGAAGGAATGTTCTAATCCTAAATGGAAAGGAACGGTTTCGGCCGTAACTTCCCATTATGAAGGAATAGAATCGGTGTATCCTCTATTCCATGCAACCATGATTCAAAAGAGGCAAGTTGAAATTAATGCAAATAGAAGGATCAAATGTGAAGGTTTGTATCGATTGGATACACTTCAAGTATAATTAACAAAGAACAAGCTAACTAAACAAAGATCGAACAGAAAAGTAAAGAACATGAGTAATCACAAAGATGTATTTCACCAAGAAAGGGGTGTTCTAACCAAGTGAAAGAAGGTCACAAAGATGGTCACCAAGGATTAACATTAGTGTTTCACCCTAATGTTGAATATATAGAAAAATACTCTAGTGAATCCCTTCAATCAAGGGATTGTATCTAATCAATAATAAGAATTGATCCTTATCACCAAGTTATCGGATCTGCCATCTATTTTATACATATCCATATAACTACCTAATATACAAATATTACATAAGATCATTATCTACACGATGGCGTTGATAAGGTTTTGAGACGTTGGTGCTAGTGCTGATGTTGGCATTGGTGCTAGTTGATTAGCATGTAAAGTGTTTGACTTATCAGATTATAAGGTGTGACCTTACAATCTACCCCTCTCTGATGATGTCAAAACTAATCTTCAACGAATTCATCAAAATCATCAAGGTCATGATTTAAGAATTTCTCAGCTTTGGTCAAGATCTTAGGCATTAACAAGTTGAAGTTATTAAGTTGAAGATCATTTAAACGATTGCTGAGTTCAAAAGATATCACCACATGATATCCTATTTCTAGATCTTTATGTCGTATTCATTCCAAACGAAGATTGAAAAAATGCTTTGTGGGAGAATTAGGACGGCCATCAGTGTGTTGAAAGCACATTTGGTTCTGGATGTCAAGATAGAAAGTACCGTGTTCTGGTTCAAAGATGAACAAGTTTTGAACTGGATCAACACTTACGGGAAGCTTTTTATTGATGTAGTGAGTGCCATACGGAAGAAGAAACTTAGTGTATATTGACATTCTGGGCCTGCTAGTTCTTTTCGAAGTGGATGGTTGGGATGGACCAACTGAAGCAACTAAGTTCAGCTTCTTAACTTTATTGATCAAGGTCTGAATGGCCAACTTTACCTCCTAAGCATGAACACCTTTGTGTTTAGATATTATCTCCTAAATTTGTATCCACTCGATGTAGCCATATTTTTAACCAATTCACGAGCAAATATGACGTTAGTGTATTTGTACTTACTCTTCTTTCTCACTAGATGCAACTTCGGAGATTCATTTTTGGGTTTAGTGCATCTGACTTTGATGGTGGGATCAGGTTGGTAACTTCTTCCAAGAACATTCATAAATTTTTTCAGATTGATTCGATCATTCAATTATGATACTCTGTTTATTTTGGATACATCAACATTAAAGCGTTGATTGTTGGTTTGTTTAGCATTAGTTGAAGTAAGGTGCTAAACAAGTTTGATGGATTGACGTTCCTCTTTTATTTTTCTAGAAATTTAGCCATTTCGACATTTTTATTTATTTTTTGGTTTGGTTTATTTAGATTAATTTTATGTTAGTTCATGGGTTACACTAATTTTTTTTTTTTTGGGGGGGGGGGGGGAGGAGAGGGGGGGGGGGGGGATTGTTTGTAATTTTAGAGTCACTAGACATTTTGTGTAATTGGAACTAATATGTGAACTTAGAAACTTATAATTTATACTCTTTACTACATTTATGGTGAGTGCAGGGTGCACGAATGTATAAGATCGAAGATAATTCGGTGCGACAAATCTCGTCAGTTTTGCAATCGATTAATTATGCCATTAAATCCGTGATTTAGTTACCTAATTTTGAAGATGGAAACCCTAATTGTGAAGTATAAATATGACTCTCCTCTTGAGTCGTATCACCTTTCTCAACTCTCTCTTTTCTCTAAACAATCTTATAATTCTATGGCGAATTGGATTAAATTTTTTTTTCCTAGATTCATAAGTGTCCATTTAGATTGTCCTATATTAGATTTCTTGTACCCAGACATATGGTAGAAATATGAGTTCAGAAAGTGACCTTACGTGATCCGTTGGGAATCTAGGTCTCCACCATAACCATTATAAATCGTACAAGTTTGTCTTTCAACACCCTACATTAAGGTATGTTATCCAGATAGTTGATGAAGGCAAGGTGAAGTATTTAAAGAAGATTATACATAAGGTTTCTGTAGGGATCATATTGTTGCGTCTTGGACTCGTTCCTTTTAGCCCAGTTTTGTAGCCGGTTTGGGCCTGACCAACCGTGCATTATTTTAATATAGGGTTTTATTATTTAAGGTGCATGCATGCATCCTTAGTTAATAATGCTTTTATTATTCTCATCATAGTATTGTAAACCCTATCTCACCTCTACAGTGGAAGTTCTTTGTCGAGCTCTGCTGAGGCGTGACTATGTTTGAATCATAAGCTTTATATTGATTCTATATTGTGTTCTTTGACTTGTTTGATTTAATTGTTTGTTCTTCATTAATATACCTATGAAAGATCTAAACGATCAAGAGATTTATTCTATCAATTGGTATCAGAGCAGGAGGCTGTGTAATTCATACACATCTCTTCTGTTGAAGAAGTTATTAGGGTTTTCCGCATTGATTGATATTAATTGAGCCGTCATTCCTAATTGGCGTTTGTCATTAATTATTGATCTTGCCCTAACAATAAATTACAAGTCTGATCTTAAACAGGTTATCGATCGAACATCATCACAATGTCTATGGACGATTCACAATCCAATCCAATCAACATCTCCAATAGTATTGGATTAACAACAAGGATTCCGATCTTATACACTTAGGATTATGAAGTTTGGATGCACCACATCGAAGATTATGTAATCGGTTAAGAGGATAATGGGTATTTGATCTGGGAAGCAATCACAGTTGATCCATTTGCTCACTAAAGCACTTCAAAGATTGCCAAAACTCAAAAGGAGTACAATCAGCTCGTGACTGATGTGAAAGACATTCCTCAAGACGAGAAAGAGAAGTTTCAGTGCAACATTAAAGCCTTAAGAATGATTAGGTTTGCTTTACAATCAGACACATTTCGATTGGTGAGTTCATGTGCTACAACAAAAGAGATATGGGATAGGTTAAAGGAATTGAACTCTACTGATGAAGATCTGGAACATTCGATTCAAACCTTGCTGCTTTCTGAATTTGGTGATTTCAAACAGAAGCCCGAAGAGAAACTCATTCAAGCCTTTGATCGGTTTAATCATCTCCTCAGTAAGATGATAAAGCATGGGATCGAAAGGAAGGTTATCTTCATGAATGGTCTTAGACCCGAATGGATGGCAGTTGTGTCCACAGTGAAGGCACACGAATAGTTCAAATCCTACTCTCTGGCGAAGCTGGTAGGAATTCTGAAGTCTCATGAAAGTGCGGTATCAAAGGAAACGAATGTGGTTTCCAGCTTGGGTTCATTAGCTCTTATCTCCAAAGGAAAGAGTTTTGTTGAAGAAGAAGAAGAATTAGATCTTGCTGACTATGATCTAACTGGTGAAGAGTATGCCATGATGGTTTCCAATCCAAGAAAGTTTTTTAAAAGGAAGTTCCCCGCCAACAAGAACCGAAACTGGTAGGGAAGTTAAAGTTCTGAAAAGGTGAAGGAGGAACCAAAGATGGGTTCAAAGTTTGAAGAATCTAAAAAGGAAACAAAGATTGGTGGTGATTCAGGTTTTGACTTTCATTATTGTGGAGGCAAGAACCACTTTGCTAAAGACTGTATGCTGAAGAAGAAGTCTGAAAGAGTTGATGAAGACGATGAGGAAGCGAACCTCCTTAGACGATTGGAGGAGATCAAGAAAAAGAAATCAGCAGCTAACAATAACACTATGAATGCTTTGATTGTACATGATACAGGTGATAATGATGAATTTGGTGGAGTGCAGGTGTGGTCCACAGATTCGGAGGACGAAGAAGTAAGAAAGCCCACTCATGGCAAAGCTCTACTAGTGAAAGAGGAAAAAGTTATGGGAAGATATTTGATGGTGACAGAAGGTGTATCACAGATGCAAGGATACACAACAGATGGTGGGCTGAATAACAAGAAGGAGCGAGAGGACAGATGTTCCGTTGTGAAACCTATCAATGCACAGATCAACGAATGTGACGAGTTGATCAATAAGGTACAAAATATTCTTACTTCTCTGAAAATTCCAATTACTAACTATGAAAAGGAACTGAATGGTTTAAAATCTAAATTTTCTATCTTGAGTAGTAGTCTTACCCAAACTCGTGTCACAAACTCTAACCTGACTAATCAAATTAGCAAGATATCATCGAAGAGTGAGGAGAGGAGAATCTGGATTGAGCAGAAGGAGAAGGAATTAATTAGGTCTAGGGATGAGTCAATCTATTTGCAATGAGACAATCTTAAGCTTTTAAAACAACGAAATGTTTTTTGTTTGATTGCGAAAAGATTACATTTTAATATTACTCAGTTACATCTCGATTGTGAAATAGGAAAGAAGATACATCGCATGATTTTACCCTTCCATGAGTTAAAGGAGGATGAAGTCGATGCCGAAGCTTACAACTGTGAAAATGTTGTATGTTCTGACGAAATATCTCCTGCCTACAAAATTGGTCTTGACAAAATAGAGTCATACATAAAGTCAAAAGACCATAAGGACATGCTCAAAAATATGTTAGATGAAAACGATAAATTGAAACTGAGAACCGAAACTGTACAGAAATTTGACTCCTTGAATGCCAAATTAAGTTCAGAAAATAAAATTGATGTTGAAAATGCATCTGAACTTAATAAGGATGATGATATGAGTGGCATCTATGTAGAGGACGTGGTGGACTGTTCTGAATTTTTCAAGAGTGAACCCGAAACTAGTAAAAATCTTATTTCTGAAAACTCCATTGAGTTCGCTCGCTCATCGATAGACAAGACCAAAGTCCTTAAGGTAAAAGTTGTTGTATATCAAAAGGTTCAAACAACTCCAAATCAAGTTTACATAGTTCAGGGAGTCACACCTCAACAAACAGCAGAACTAACAACATTGGTAGAAGAAGATAATGCTAATGGATGTGAGGAGTTTTTCTGGTCAGCACCGATAGATAACGCTGATGAAACAAAAGGCCTATCTCAGAAAACCTCATGGAGAGTGAAGGGTAGGTATGTGGTAGAACTACTTAATGAACCTACAATATATGATGTACCAATCACAAGCGGCACCAAAACATACTTAGGCGAACCAGTGACAACATCCAGTGAGACGTGTTCATCAAAGATCGAAAGCCATGCTCAAGTACCGAAGAAAAAAGCCAATATTCATAAAAATCCAAAACAGGTGGCAGAACGAAAACACCAACGTAACTTAAGATACAAGAAGAATCTCTCAGAAAGAAAACAATTTTGGCGATCCCAGAATCCTCATTACGTTAGGTATGAAAAGACAAATAAGTCACCAGGAGAACCAAGAGCCAACCGAAAGGAGAGTTATGCACATCAACATGTAAGCAACCGAAAGGAAGGTTTTGGTCATCAACATGTAAGCAACCGAAAGGAAGGTTTCAATCATCAACATGCACGCAACCGAAAGGATGGGTTCTGTCCCAGATCCAATTATCAGAAGAACCGAATGGAAGAAAGTCTTCATACTCAACCAAGGAAGAGAAATAATCAACGATCTAATCTTGCTTCTAAACCTCGTTCTTCTCATTATTATTCTAATTCTCATTCATCTAAAGATTCAAAAGGGAAAGGAAAGTTCATTCCAGAAGACGATAGACGCCCAAAAGAAACCCAAAAGTATGCAGACGTCAAAACCACAAATCCTACGTCTAAATCAAATGAGTCTAAGTCAAACAAAATCAAAGTTTTTACAATAAAAAGAAAAGATGAAACAACTCTAAAAAAAAGAACTTATCGTGTTGATGTTTCTCTTACTATTCCCTGTCCAGTAAAAGGCTCACAAGGACCCAAGAAACTTTGGGTTCCTAAATCTGCTTGATATTTTGCAGGTAATTCGTGACGAGCAGTTTGATGAAGAATGGTACATTGATAGTGGCTGCTCGCGTCACATGACAGGAACAAGGGAAGAACTGAGGGAGTTTCAGTCTCTCAGGGATGGTGGAACAGTGAAGTATGGCAATAATTCATTTTGAACTATCAAAGGCTATGGAATGATCACAAATGGAGACTTCTCAATCAGGAAGGTTGCATATGTTGAAGGAATGTAGCATAACCTCATCAATGTCTCACAGCTGGTGGTTGGTACCAGATTAAAGATCTCCTTTGATGACGAAGGATCAGAGATTGTTGAAAAGAAGTCAAATAATATTCTGCTGAAGTCGAAGCGAAAGGGAGAAATGTACCTTTTAAATCTCAATCCAATTAGAGGGAAACTAGCCGTTTGCTTGCTAACGAAGGCACACTCAGACGAAAGCTGGTTATGGCATCGAAGGCTCTCTCATCTCAATTTCAAAGATATCAAAAAGCTGGTACTTGGATATCACGTTCGAGGCCTTCCAGTTCTCAAATTTGAAAAAGAACATCTATGTGCAGCTTGTGAAATGGGAAAGCAAAGTCGACAAAGTCATCCTTCTATTATCAACACAAAGGTGATAAAACCATTAGAACTATTACATATCGATCTATGTGGTCCTTCCTCTATCGAAAGAGTTGGTGGAAACTGATGGGTTTTATACAAACAATCCTATGTGTTCATGCAACCCTAGAGTTGGATCTATGTTTTCACTATTAGTTATACAACTTTATGATCACAAAAAGAAACCTAGCATGCTACTATTATTTTCTAAATTCATATATAAAAATAGAATACATACCTTTTGTTGTTATATAGCAATAACAACTAGTTCCTTGAATTTCCTTAGCTCTTGAAAGCAAGTACCACAAGTGTAGTACCTCTAATGGCTCACAAACACACTAGGTGAAAGGATGAATATGGAAGAGAGGAGAGAAGGGTATCTTGCCCTAGATTTCATCCCTTTTAGGCTTTCCCAAGGCTTGGACGAAATCTTAGAGCCTTAGGGTGCTATTTATACTTAAGGCTAACTAGGGTTTCAAGGTGTAAACCCTAATCCCTTAGCTTAGGGCCTAAGCAAGTCCATTGACTCCTTTCCTTAAGCCCTTGGAAGAAAACTCCTAGATCCTTATAGGATTTTTGTTCAAGCCTTAATAAAGGGGATTGAATGGCCCAAAGCCTCAACTATTGAATCATTACAAAATAGCCCCCGCACTTTCAGTCAGTTCCTTTAATCCCAAAATTAATTATAAATTAATTTCTGATTAAATACTAATTAATAATATGATTCCAAATTAATATACTATTCATATAATATATTAACAAATCATATTTATACCATAATTTATTATTCTTAACAATAAACCAGCCTCTCTCCTCAACAATCATCCTGTCTAGTCACCAGTGTGAAAGGCAACCCAAAAGGACCATGCACAATCGAGTCAAGTACATACCAAAATAGTTATGGACTTAGACACTAATCCAATAGAAACAAGTACATACTTGTCATCGTAGACGACTTCTCTTGCTTCACATGGGTATTTTTCTTGAAGCAACAATCAGAGGCAACTCCCAAGCTCAAACTCCTCATAAAGCAAGTAGAGGTTCAACTGCGAAAAGTGGTTCGTAACGTGAGAAGCGACAACGGCTTGGAATTTAAGAACAAGGATTTTTAAAATTTTCTAGCTGATAAAGGAACGACTCACAATTTTTCGGCTCCATATACTCCACAGCAGAATGGAATCAAAGAAAGGCGAAATCGTTCTCTGTGCGAAGCGACTCGAACTATGCTGAGCTTCGCTTCCTTGCCTTTATATTTCTGGGCTGATGCTATTGTTGCTGCTTGTTACACTCAGAATAGATCGTATTTAAACAAACACTTATCAATCACTCCTTACGACATATTGAAAAAACGTAAGCCAAATGTGAAGTTCTTTCATGTATTCGGTTCAAGATGCTTCATTTTCAACTCAAAGGCGAATAGAAACAAGTTTGATGCTAAGGCTGATGAATGGATTTTTCTGGGCTAATCTTTCCACTCTAAGGCATATAGAGTTCTGAATAAATGCTCAACGAAGATCGAAGAAACATACTATGTCACTGTTGATGACTGTTATTGATGGGTTTTGAGCAATACATCATTCTTATGGTGTACATGCAAACCCTAATAGCTTTTGGATCTAGTTTGTCTAATGAACATGCAATTGAGTATCCAAAGCTATAGACCCTAGATCTATCATATATTAACTAAAATAAGGGTTTAGTAATTACCTTTGATTTTTATATAGTAATAACAATCAATTCCTTGCTTTGATTTGCTTCATAAAGCTTAGTGCCTCAAGTGCTGCACCTCTAATGGAGTCATAAACACCACTAAGCAACAAGATGAAGAAGAGAAGAGAGGGGAAGCACCAAAAATGGCTGGAAACCATAATCCAAGTGTTAGCCACGTTTTTTGGTGCGTAGGGGCCGTTATACATGTAGACTATTAGGGTTGACAACTAGGAAACCCTAATTTGGCTGCTTAAGCCCTAAGTAGCCCATGGACTCCTTTAACATATCCCTTGGACGAATTATTTTTGGGCTACCCATAGAATTCGTCCAACCTATATTATTTAGGTAATCCATAGTCCAAATGCAATTATCTTATAATTACAAATCCAGTCCCCTAAGTTTAATTAATCTCTTTTAGCCACAAAATTATTTGTTAATTAATTCTTGACTAATATTAATTAAACAATATGATTTCTCCTTTAATATATTATTCTCATAATATATTAATAAATCATAATTAAACCTTTCTCTCCTTAATTCATCCTACATATTGCTATGGTGAAGGCAAACCAAAAGGACCATGCTCATAATCGGGTCAAGTACATACCAAAATAGTTATGGACTTAGACACTAATCCAACAGTCTCCCACTTGGATAAGTCTAATAAATATTTTCCGTACGACTTCAGAACTTGATCAGCAATTGTAGCTTTCAAAAGCCATTGTCAACTCAGATCTTATCAGATAGCACGTGCTTTATATAAGGTATTATATATACCTCCATTCTCAAGATATCGTATAGACATAAAACATGAATTTTAATCATTCTCACTATACTGTTTCCCGACTTCCGATTTATGACGACTGACAACAGACTACAATTGAACACATCAACTTAGTCTCGGCTTGGCCAAGCGCTTAGGTGTCATCACTAAATCATCGAGGGGCCCACAGATATCACTTTTATCCCACTTTGGGTAAAAGGAATGGATAAAATTCGAGTCATATACTTGCTTGCATTCACTCATCGAATCACACACAACAATAAGTTTTATAACATCAAGTTATTGGTGTGTTTAGTTATCATCAATGTGCAACGAACCAGCAAATAACAACTCACACGTCTCGGTTTCAAGAATATACAATATTATCGTCTCAATAATCACCCGTGATAAATCCATGAAGTGATCCAAGTGAGCGTGGGTTTCATCCAATACTCTAATCTTATTAAAGCACTCATGAACTCTGCAACAAACTTGTGCTATGTATAAACTCTTCAGACAGTCTACAGACTTTTCATGACAGTCTTCCTTCATACCTACTTCCAACGTATGACCGACTGTGAAGGTTCGAATAACCCAGTTATTCTGGAAGTCAAAACATGGAAACTGAAACACAACAATAATACTTAATCCTATATGGCCCCAAACTTGTGGGAGTAAATAAAACACTTCTGCTTAAACAGCATATTGATTACTCATTATTCATCGTTTACTGTTTCAGAAAATCAACTTATTACTCAAATTACAACAATAGTTGTCCCATGCACAAAGCATGCACACTATGTTTCCTATGGTCCTTTGTGAAATAGATCAATTGAAAACTTTTCCAATGATGCTCATTTCACAATTCTCAATCCTTAGCATTAGTGTTAGAACACAAGGTTCATCCCACTACTAGAATATGCTAGATTCTAACATTTTATGCAATGATCCTTTCGCAAAGTCATAGCACAAAAGTCACCAAGACTTGGGAAATGAAATTACAAAGTACTTTATCAGAAATTGTTACAAGATAATTCCATAGACGTGAAGTCTCACATTCAAAGTACACTCCTTTGAACATCTTTCTTGCATAAAAGTTTCTAATTTAGATATAGACTCTCAACATCCAACTCCCAATATGGAAACATTTCCATATTTGCCATATGGCAACTCATTCTTAATAGAATCTTATCTATTCATAATAATGTCGATATGGTCCATCCAATACCATACTTCCAACTACTCACAAGCGTCCAATCCTCAGCGAACTTTGGATCGTCCTTTGATAGTTGTTTAATTATTTTTAGTCAAAACCGATTCTAGTCCTTTTTCCCTCTTAATGCGATAGACATTTGGAAAAATTTTAGAATGACCAAATATTATAGCATTTGCAATCGATCCTATACCCGAAGCGTATGGGACACGATGCAAAATGTCTTGCATAAAGATATGATACTTTATCAATCTTCTGCCATAATATTTTATTTGTCACGTTCTCAAGATTCAAACTATGAAGAGGGATGCCGTAATCATAATCGAAATTTAAGAACACACTATGTATCCGTTGACTAAATTTATTAAAATATTCTCAATCTAAGCTTTAGATTTTGAAATGAAGTATAATATTCTCTCCCTTAATTATAGCAAAACAACTTTTCAACCCATGCAACTTTTCAAATTGAATCTTTGTTTTTCTATAATTAATATTGCTAACTTGCAATACTTGCCATAATAATCATACAAGCATAACACTTATGCTTCCAGTATCATGATGATTATTATTATATAAACATAACACTTATGCTCCCACTAGCTTTGACATGTATTCAGGAAACAACTGAACTTCCAAACAATGCCTATTGAATTTCTGAAGTTCATATTTCTAATACCAAATGCTTCGATAAGCCTTTATCTAAGCTTATTAAACTTATACACCTTTGCATTAGATAGCTCATATGTGTGTCTAAACAATTCATAACTTATATCAATAAGTCCCAAATGTTAGACTAATTTCCAAATCTCACAATTCGAACTATGGAAAGGGATGCCGTAACCATAATCGAATTTGAGAATACAATTTTTCACAATTGCTATCTTCTAAAAATCTCTCTTAGTGAAAGCATTTCCTCAAAGTCATTTTCATGAAGGAGAGAATCTTATAACACTTAGATTTTATGGTGTATGAGTTCCTATCCATGTGAATTTTCCAAAGCCAAAGTTTGCGACAAATCCAATCTCATATGAACTGAACTTTATTAATCTTGATTTCTTGCCTTATGGTAACACGAGTGCCCACCATGTCTTCCAAGTAGTTTAGCAACTTATCCGTACATATCAATGTACTTTCCATTGATCAAGGTGCTTTGTCTTTATGCATTCAAATGAGAACTTATAGAACTCACATACATAATTAACTCAATTGGAATGGCATAGAAACAAAATAATGTCAACACGATAGGTTGTAAACCTCAAGTCGTGTGCTAGTGATGATTGATAAGGTTTATTCTTGATTTGTTCTTGAAACCTTCTACAAGATCATTAAAACTCCCAGTGACCTCTTGACATATATGATTCTCTTGTCAGGAAACTTTCCTAGACAAAACAAATATTCAAGAGTTAGTGTAGTCCTTATCAAAACAAAACACTTCACATAATTGGTCCTAGTTGATCTTTATCTTATCCAAGACATCACAACTTACCAATTTCAAATGTGCAAGAATAAGAAAACTTTTCCAAATTCCACATTTGATGAGTGTTATAAACCTACTTTAGACTTGTCACTCAATTCACAATCTTGGAGTATGACTCTTAGACTTGATATTGGAACTAAGTATGATTGACTTCTTGATTTAACCATTTCCACAATTCCTGACTCCTCTTCTTAGACATACAAATGTACTAAGACTCACTTAGAGGACCAATTGAGATATGGTTCTTAATAATTAAGACTTTATCATAAAACACAATAAAAGGTACTCTCCCTTCTTCTTAGAATAGAGAAACTTTTATCTTTCTGCCTATTTGATCCTTCTTTATTCGTTCTGCTATTCATTGATACTCTTTCAATCAACTCAGATTTACTTAATCTTATAAGTATAATCATATTTACTAAACTTTAGTAAATCATGAAGAATATCCTTATCACTCTTGTGGTGGACTTGATTGATGCACAACATTGCGAACTCGATCTCCTAGTCCATCACTTGACTCTTTGTCAACGAATTAGTGTAATTTACAAATATGAAATTTCTTATTCATCATACAACCAAGTTGTATGATTCCAAGTTTCTGTTCATATTTCCTTACCCACAACCTTCCCAATTCTCACATCCCAACCTTCTTCCACTATTCCCATCCCTACACCCATTTTTTTTGACGCTACCACCACCACCACCACGGGAGTTCAGACCAACGTATCTAATACGGGGGTTCGTTCTTCTCCACCCGAAACCCCTGTCACTACTAATCATCTATCTCCTACCCATTCAACCGAAACCAATACTGTTCTTGGACGAGAGTGTTGGATAAGGTGTCTAAGTCCATAACTTATTTGGTATATACTTGACCCGATCGGCATGGTCCATTTGGGTTGCATCTCACCCGAACTATTTATGGATAATTTTATGAGAGTTATACACATATGTTTGTTAATATATTATAAGTTATAATATATTAATATGAAGTTATGTTATTTAATTAGTCTTAGTCTTAAATTAATTATGAATTAATTTAGAGATTAAAAGGAAGACTAATTAGATTATGGGCTATTGGTTTTATATGGTGTGGGCTAACACTCATTTGTTAATGGGCTAGGCTTATATGGAAGTCCATGGATGATCCATGGAGCTTTTAACCCATGGATCCTTGGAAAGGAAAGGTCATGGGTTATTAGGGTTTCACCCTAACCATGCACACTATATAAGCATGCTTATGGAGCATGAAATGGAAACTAGTGAACTAGTGTGTGGCCGAAAATACAAGTGTGTATTCTCTGTCAAAGTTTTCCAAGAGTTTTTGGTGTTATGTGATTCCATTTGAGGCATTCACACTATTGGTGCTTGGCCCTCAAACTCCTCAAGAACCAAACTCATCTAAAAGGTATGTAATCTCTTCTAACTCTTTTATGTTGAAATGTTCCCCATGCCATGTTAGATAGGTTATAAACCTAGGAAAATTATTATTTTGCATGTATTTAGACAAACATAGATCCAAGGTTTATTAGGGTTGCATGCACACTTAGGAAGTGTTAGATTGCTCAAAACCCAACAGTGGTATCAGAGCCTAGGCTTGCTTGTTTGAATACTTGATGCAAATTGCTGAAAATCGAAGATTTTATGCTGTCTGCACAGCTGACTCGCCGAGTCCATGAAGGGACTCGACGAGTCCAAGGCAAAACCCATCCAACTCAGCGAGTTGGTTCATGCACTCGACGAGTTGGACCCCCAGACAGCATATCTTTGAGTTTTGGTGCTGGAATTGGTCTAGAATCATTACCTTAAACTGTTTTGGACTCATAAAACCTGTTTTTGATGTGGTAATGATGATGGTGGACCAATTTCAAAGTTATAATCAAAATTCCATGATTTTATGTGTTCATATAATTCTTGAAATTTTGATGATCATGTTCATGTTCTTATGAATTTAGAAGATAATAGGAATTATTTGCTGAATTGTTTAGAATTAATTCTTGATCATTTATGTGTTTTAATGGAGTCCATAATTTGTCCTCAAGTTATGGATATTCAAAGGTCACTTTTATTTAACACACACTTAAAACACATAAGTTACATGAAAATGAAGAGTCTTCATTTTTATGAACCTTTAATTCATAAGTTATGAAATGAAAAGTCTTGGATGGTTACAAAAGATGAAGTGTCTTGTCCTTAAGTTATGGAGGTTCAAGAGTCACTTCATTAATAAATATATAAATAAAGTGTAACCTTAATTAATTCCATAAGTTATAAAAATAAAGAAAAGTAATTCTTTTATTAGTTTAAAGTCTTCCATAACTTGTCCTCAAGTTATGGAACTTGAAGAGTTTTTGGATTAAAACTACTTTAAACATATAAATCATGGAATTAATTAGTTTTGAATTGTTTCAAAACTTGCCCTCAAGTTTTGGAATTTGTAAAGTTTCACACACTTTAATAAACTTTAATTCCAACACATAGAATTTTAAAAGTTAAAATTCAACACTTATACTATTTATAACATTAATGGTTAATTATATATATATATATATATATATATATATATATATGTATAAGAACAAGTCGTTTTACCGTTAGTAGGCCTCATTCACGAAGCCGGTCTATAAGGTGGGTATAAGGTTGTTACCTATAAAATGGCAACTTAATGGGTGTCCACTCTCACCCACCGCTTGCTTGATCGGTGGAGGGTCGTTAGCCGAACGGGTAGGACAATGACTTTAAATTCTCATTAAAAGTATAATGATTATTATAAAGTAACTAAATAATTTTTATTTAATTCCCAATCTTAGTTACTTTAGGAAAAATGTGAATTTGGTGCTAGCCCATGGAATTCACACTTTGTACCTTACCAACTCGTTGGTGGAGCGTGTGTGGTTAACCGGCACACTAACTTGGACTAGTAAGGATCACGAAGGGTGACTTAATGTTTGTCATAGATCAATGGAGCGTGTGTGGTTAACCGGCACATTGATTGGGTGATAATATTAAGGGTACCAAGTGAATTGGTATGGTTATGCACACCTTGTTTTGTGATCCTCGGCATCCCAGTCACAAAATTTGAGAGGGCACACTCGAGATTGAAACATGCCATTGAAAAGTTCAATGAATCTCAAAAGATCTAGGAATTTCAAATCCAATTAAAACCTAATAAATTATTTCGTTTTTCATGGTGGAAATTGGTGAATCGTCATTCGCCTACCTTCAAATATTTTATAGCTTGGATTACGACATCCCTCTTCCAAATTATAAAATATTGTGTTGGGTCCTAGCCTTAATATTTCATATTGGGTGTTATATTAAGGACTTTGAATTAACTAACTTGATTTTCTCCCATTATAGGTGTCTGATTCAGACAACTATGATCTTCCCAAATCTCTTGAAGATGGTGTTCCTCAACATCATGCTTCACTTCCTCCACCTCCTCCAATTATTCTCCCTCACCCACAAGTCCTTGAAAAGTTTAAAGTCACTTAATCCCTATTGGCAAGCATAGTCTATGTGTGCTCACATCTTGGAGATAAAGTCACATATTGACAAGCTGGGAGAGTTGGGTGTCAAAGTCTCGTGAAGGTTGGATGTTCAATCACTTTCTTAGTAACATAGTGAGTCTCTTTGGGACTACTATGAGACAGACTATGACATGACCCTTAATGATGTTGTCTATTTGCTTGGTGTTGTGGAATCAGCAATGATTTGGAACACCAGTAAAGCAAATTTGATTAAAAGAACAACTTCCCAAGTCTTAAATGGACATTGACAATGGTAGCATTGGATATCTAGAAAAGGATTTCTCTTCCCAATGGAAAGGGATCGGCCATAGTCAACTCGGTTGACCAAATGGTAAAGAGAAAGGCTAAGTCTAAGATAGTCTCATGTGCCATTACCAAAGGGTCCATGTGTTTTGTTGCCAAAGGAAGGGGCATTGGTTGCGAAGCTGCCGTATTCACCTAAAAGGTCATAAGGTTGATCAAGTCAAGAGGTTTGACTCTACTTCGGGTAAAGTCCACTGTCTAACTCTATTAAGTTCCTATATGGAGATTCTTATTACATAATGTGAATGGGTCACATGCTGATGTTTTTAAGAATCAAAGAAAAGATAGGAAGCTTAAAGTAAGTATATGTTGATTCTGATTGCGAAGGTGGGCTTCGATCGCATGGTTCGGTAATCAGAATTTTGAGTTGTTGCTTAAGAGTTAGAATATATTGCTTATGAATAGATAACAACAAGGTTTTCATGTGGATTGTAAGGATAAGTTTTTCCGCAAATTTTTAAAATAAAAGAAAGAAAGGGTTTTAATTTTATTTATTTTAAAAATATCCTTACAATGGCATCTGTGGAAAATTGTTGTTTATATGTTTCCAGTAATAGCAATATTGGAAAGTGGATTTGATTCCTTTATTTGTGGTAGTGTCTGAATTTACCAAATGAAGAAAGTTTTTCATCACCCAAGTTTCAATTGGATAGAAACTCGGAATCATACAAGTTGTATTGTATGATGAATGAGAATTTTCATCTTTGAAAATTAAGACTAATTCTTTGATCACATGTATATGTGAGTCAATTGAAGGACTAAGGAATTAGGTACACTGGGTGTGCGCTGGTCAAGGTCCACCACAAAGATTGATTTGTCATGCTTTACTAAAGATTGGTAAATATGATTATACTTATAAGGTTAAGTATAATTCTGTAACATTGGAAAGGTTACAATGTATGACAAAACAAATGAGAAGAATAAAATTAGGTGGAAAGATAAAAGTTTCTCAAATCTGAAAGGATGGGAGAGTACTTTAGTATCATATTTCATGATCATCTTAATGATTATGAAACCATATCACAAATTCATACTCTAAGGACGTCTTAGTGCATTGTTATGGCTAAGAAGAGAGGTCATGAATTGTTGGATTGGTAAAATCAAGAAAATGAGTCATATTTCGTTCCAAAACAATTCTTAGAGTCATACTCCAAGATTGTAACCTGGAGTGACATAAAGGAAGATTTATTAACACTAGTCAAATGTAAGAGTAAAATGTTTTCTACTCTTGTACATTTGAGATTGGTAAGTTGTGATGCCTTGGATGAGACAAAGACCAACTAAGACCAATTGTGTGAAGTGTTAGTCTTGATAAGAATCCGCGCTATCCCTTGAATATTTGTTTTGTCAAGGAATGGTTCTTGACTGGGGAAACTTATATATCAAGGAGACAGTGGGAGCCTTAAAGATCCCGAAAGAGTTTCAAGATTTAATCAAGAGTAAAACCTGTAATTTATCACTAGCACACGACTTAAGGTTTGCAACCTATCGTGTTGACATAATTCTTATTTCTGTACCTACTTCAAATAAGTTGAATTTGCATGTGAGTTATCAGAGTTCAACTTGGAAGCATTGGTGGGCCTTGTGCTACCAAGGTGACAAGAAACTAAGATTGAACAAGTTTAATCTATGTAAGTCTGAATTTGTCACTAACCTTATCTTGTGATTATGGTTTTGACAAATTCACATGGATAGGAACTCATACACTATAAAATCTAAGTGTCATAAGGTTTCTCTCCGATTCATGAAAATGATGGTGAGGAAACGCTTTCACAAAGTAGATTTTACGTAGATATCAATTGTGTTATTTGCATTTTCAAAAGTCGTTAGTGGAGCGTGTGTGGTTAACCGGCACACTAACATGGAATTGTGAGAAATGGCAAAGGTCTAAGAAATTGAGACTATGATTACGGCATCCCTTTTCATAGTTATTGAAATTGCTTAGACACACATGTGAACTATCTAAGAAAGGGTGTATGAATCTAAATTTCAAAAGTCCAACAGATATCTGGAAATATGTCAGAGCTAGTGGGAGCATAAGTGTTATGCTGATAATTATCATGTTAGTGGGAGCATGATTATTACGTTTAGCGTTGCAAGTTAGCAATGTTAATTATAGAAGACAAAAGTTTCAATTCGTGAAGTTGCAGGGGTTGAAAAGTTGTTTTGCTATAATTAAGGGAGAGGAAATTATACTTCATTTCAATTCTGAAAGCTTAGATTGAGATTTTAATCATCTTTAGTCAAGGACATATATATGAATTTTATGTATGAATGGTTCGACTTAAGGAAATTCTATATATATTGCATTCTCAAAATTCAATTATGACTACGGCATCCCTCTTCGTAGTTAAATTTTGAAAACATGTCAAATAAAAAACATTGTAGCAAGAGACTGGTCTAGTATCATGTCTTTATGTGAGACATCATGAATCGTGTCCCATATGCTTCGGATGTAGGATCGATTTCATGTGCTATAATATTCATCTTTTCTAAATTTTCCAAATGCTTAAGGCATTGAGAAGGGAAAAGTCTAGAACTGGATATGACTAAAGTGATTAAGCAATTGTCGAGGACAAATCTGAGGTTTGCCAAAGATTGCTTGCTCAGGGACAGTTGGAAGTATGATGTAAGTTGTCGGAAAGGACCGTATTGACATGTTCTAAAAAGAAGTAACTCTTGTTCGGAAGTGATAGTCAAAATGAGACTATGGAAATGTCTCCATAGGTGGAAGTTATTCAATCTATGTAAGATTAGAAAACCTTAATGCAAGAAGGATGTTCAAAGCAATGTACTTTGAATATGAGACTTCCGTTCCATAGAGGTTGACCTTCTTTGGAATACTCTGTAATGACTGGTAACAAGGTTTTGGTGACTTTGTGCATAATCATTACAAGAGGAACATTGCATAAAAGTTTAAAATCTAACAGATTTTTTGGTAAATGATAGGAATCGGGGATTCTCACATTTACAATAAGGATTTGGGATTGTGAAATGAGTATCATTGGAATCATGTTCAGTTGATCTACATCACAATGTAAGGATCATAGACAAACATAGTGTGCATACTTGGAGTATGGCACAACTATTGTTTAGAAAAACAAAGTGTACATGCTAGGAGCATGGGACGACTGTTGTTTTATTCAAGTCTTAAGTTGATTGTTTGAAACATTATACAATGAATAATGTGTAATCAATATGGTGATAAATAAAAGGTGGTTCTATTTATATTCAAAAGGGTTCTGAGACCATATTGGATTCGATTATTATTGTGTTTCACTTTGCATGTTTTGACTTCCTAAATAGCTAGGTTATTCTTTCCGAATGACTAAGTTATTTAAACACTCCACAGTCGTTCATATGTTGGAAGTAGGTATGAATCAAGAGTGTCATGAATCGGGTTTGTAGATGGCTAAATGGGTTTAGTCATAGCAATGGTTGCTACAACATTCATGAGTGCTCATAAGTTATGAGTATTGGATTAAACCCACGCTCACTTGTATCACTTCATGGAATTTATCTCGAGTGATCGTGAGACGGTAATATCTTATAAATCTTCAAACCTAGAGATATGAGTTGTTACCTATGAGTTGGTTGTGCATTGATTGCACGTAAACACATCAGTAACTTGATTTTATAAAGCGTGCCTTTGTGTACAATTCAACAAGTAGTAGAACAAGCATATGAGTCGAAGTTTATCTGTTCCTTCTAGAAATAGAAGCGATATCTGGGCCCCTCGATGATTTTGTTGTGACCTATGTACCGGCCGGTCAGAACTAAATTGATGTGTTCGATTAAGTTCTTTGTCAAAAAAATCAAAAATCGGGAAACAAACTGCTGGACAATAAGTACGACGTTGTTCCATGTATTTGTCCGACTGATATCATGAGAACAGAGGATTATACGATCACTTATCTTAAAATGGCGCTTCATAGTTCAACGGAGCTTTCGAGAGCTACGATTGTTGGTTGGTTCCTGAAGCTATATAGGCAAATACAGTTATTAGACTTATCCAAGTGGGAGTCTGTTGGATAAGGTGTCTAAGTCCATAACTTATTTCGTATATACTTGACCCGATCGGCATGGTCGATTTGGGTTGCATCTCACCCGAACTATTTATGGATAATTTTATGAGAGTTATACACATATGTTTGTTAATATATTATAATTTATAATATATTAATATGAAGTTATGTTATTTAATTAGTCTTAGTCTTAAATTAATTATGAATTAATTTAGAGATTAAAAGGAAGACTAATTAGATTATGGGCTATTGGTTTTATATGGTGTGGGCTAACACTCATTTGTTAATGGGCTAGGCTTATATGGAAGTCCATGGATGATCCATGGAGCTTTTAACCCATGGATCCTTGGAAAGGAAAGGTCATGGGTTATTAGGGTTTCACCCTAACCATGCACACTATATAAGCATGCTTATGGAGCATGAAATGGAAACTAGTGAACTAGTGTGTGTGTGCTTGTGTGTGGCCGAAAATACACGTGTGTATTCTCTCTCAAAGTTTTCCAAGAGTTTGTGGTGTTTTGTGATTCCATTTGAGGCATTCACACTATTGGTGCTTGGCCCTCAAACTCCTCAAGAACCAAACTCATCTAAAAGGTATGTAATCTCTTCTAACTCTTTTATGTTGAAATGTTCACCATGCCATGTTAGATAGGTTATAAACCTTGGAAAATTATTATTTTGCATGTATTTAGACAAACATAGATCCAAGGTTTATTAGGGTTGCATGCACACTTAGGAAGTGTTAGATTGCTCAAAACCCAACAAAGAGGACTTGGAATTTGATTCTACTTACTTCAGTCCTTATCGTGTTTAGACTGACAATGATGATGACGCTCCTATCACCAAGCTGTGACTGAGGAGCATGACACCTCTATCTCCAATGCAGCGAAGGCCATTGATGTCTCCACTTCTTAATGCCAAAAGGCTTTGCTTGCAGTGGAAGCCTCTACTAAAGACTGCAAGGAAGCGACCACAAAAGTCGAAAAACTAATCTCAGAAGCTTAAATATTTCTAGATTCCCTTCAAGCTGCTGCTCAGAAAAATGCACATACTGTGACTGCTTCGGTTGATTTTCTTAAACACTCACTGGAGGCCGAGCTGTCACAACTTGGTGTGGCTCGTAAAGCTATTGAAGCTGCTAATGAAGAGCTTCAAACCAAAGTTGATGAACGGTTAACTACTCTTGAGGCAGAGCTAGCAGTTGAAAACAAAGTCATGGATGAGTTGGACAAGCGAACCTCTCAGCTCAAAGTTCAGAACTTAAAGCACTGCACTACAACTCAAGAGCTTAATGATCTAAAATCTGAAAGATAGGTGATTTGCAACTCTGTTGGTATTGTCCATTCGATCCTACTTCATCTCCTGGACGCCCATGACTCTATCTTAACGATCTCCATTCGCCGTCACTTGGCTGAGAAGCTACGTCCAGCCTTGGATATTCTCAGACGCATTGAAGGTGTTTCAGACACTTCCGTTCTTCCGAAACAATGGGGAGAAAAGAAATCCTAAGGAGGCAAACTTGACAAAACTCAACCTCCACCTCCTCCAGAACCGAAAGCTATTGCTGGACCAAAGGATAATGAAGCTTCGGCTAGTAAAATTCAAAAGAAGAAGAAGATCATTAGAGAAAAAGATGAAGATGATATTGATGATATTGTTACAGGAGCTACTTCCAAGCCTGATCCAAAATTCAAGCCTTCTGAGCAAGAGCTTCGGGAGAAGATGGATCGGTTGGAGAAAGAAATGAAAGAGAAGGAACTTCTTGATAAAAAGAAGTCAATGTTTCCCGAATGGACTATTGAATCGCTCCAGAGGGATCAAGAGATACTCCTCAACAATATTCTGCTATGCAATCCTCAGGAGTATCAGCCTATCATTGATCATATCAAAACGAATGCTTGTTTGTTACATTCATGAAGTAGCAAAGATGGATCAAGAGATTGCCGCTGCTATTCACAAGCGTACTACGGTCAAATAAATTGGAAGAGCTGGCAATGTAAACATGATGATCAAGAGTAAAATTTTCATGAAGTTTCATAATGCGATGTTCATTAGGGGCGAAGGTCAAAAATGCCTATTCACTCTTATTGACAAACACCTGTTCTCTACTACTTGCTTGGAGCATATTTTGGAGATCATCCATAGGTGTAATTAGAATAGTGAAGCTGACAAGAAGTAGTTTACCGATATGCTTCGTTGGTATATTCAGTTTTGGCAGACGCTTCTTGCTATTATTCCTCGGTTGGTTAAAGTTGTGAAACAAGTCAAGGCCACACAACCGAAGCGAAGGTCTCTCCCCAATTGACGCAAAGGGGGAGATTGTAGGGATCATATTCTTGCGTCTTGGTCTCGTTCCTTTTAGCCCAGTTTTGTAGCCGGTTTGGGCCTGACTAACCGTGCATTATTTTAATCTAGGGTTTTAGTATTTTAGGTGCATGCATGCATCGTTAGTTAATAACTCTTTTATTATTCACATCATATTATTGTAAACGCTAGCTCACCTCTACAGTGGAAGTTCTTTGTCGAGCTCTGCTGAGGCGTGACTACGTTTGAATCATAAGCTTTATATTGATTATATATTGTGTTCTTTGCCTTGTTTGATTTAATAGTTTGTTCTTCATTAATATACCTGTGAAAGATCTAAACGATCAAGAGATTTATTCTCATCAGTTTCAACTCATGTACATCTTTATATGGTGGACAATGATCTAGTAGAGGAGATACATAATGTTCAATACAATCCCGCAAATCAATATGTTGTTGGTAGGAACCTATCTAGCAAAGAAGGAGGGTCAGGTAGCAGAAAAAGGAAAAATTATACAAAGAAAAGATCCAACGGAAAAGGTACCAAAATTCAAGCAGGTATGCATATCTCTCCAAATTATCCTCTTAATGTTGGTGGATATGTTGCATATACAAAACCTATACAAAAACAAATCAATGCACATGTTATTTATGAAATCGGTATACATATCGGCAAATTCAGTTTGTTGATCCTAAATATTATGTGTCACATCAAGCGTCAATGGCATCATATCAAACATTGGTACCACCATATCAAACATTGGTAATATCATTTTAAACGCCAATTATACATTATCAAACTTCTATTATACAACATCAATGTCGGTTATTCCACGTCAAATGCCTCTACAATGACAAATTCATTATGTCAAATTGTTAAATTAACATAACTTTAGTGAAGATGATAATATTGCATGTAAAGATGATGGTAATGAAGGTACATGTCTTAATGAAGGTGGTGATGATGATTTCATAGAAACTAGGTGTGAGACTCGTGTATTACACAAGTTTATTAAAAATAAAAAGTTAATATCAATATATAAATATGAAATATTTTATAAAGTAATACTTTACATAATAGATGTAATCTTTTGGAAAATTTGCAAAAGAAATTAAATCGTTTGGAGTATTTATTACAATTTATTATCAATTTAATAGGATAATTTTATTTTCTTATAGAACCAATTACAATTTTATGCAATTTTATTTTAAGAAAATGGAAATCCCTAAAAAATGACAAGTGGAAAATAAAAATTCTGAAACTCTCACAAAATGACAAGTGCCAAATGAAGGAGAAGATGACATGTGGCAAAAAAAAAAACCTTTATTTATTAGAGTAGATTGATGAGCTAGGAGAAGAAGTTGAGTTAAAGATATTAGACACATAAGAAAATGATGTTGAAATTGAATGGTCAGTTATAGTAAGAAATCACACACAAATGCAATTTTTTGGTATGCCAAAAATATTGGAATTTCCAGACCAAGAATATGCAGCCAGTCAATCACACAACCAAAACCTAACTGATCCAATAATTTTGTTGCAACTTTACAATGAAAAATAAACTCTTAATTGGCAGTAGGAGTAAAAATTTTAGAGGAGTGATTTAAGTACAAAACTATCATATCTACCAAAAAAATATTGCAGGAAAAGTGTATAGATATAAATTGTGAATGAAGGGTTTCAACTTTTAAGATAATTGATTCTAAGATGTTCTAGAGAAACAGACTATTGGACCAACACATGTGTTCTTCAACAAAGTTGAACCCAAGGAATCTCTAAACAAGTAAAAACAAAGTTGAACCCAAGGAATCATTAAGGTTAAACTTCCACACTACTACCAAGAAGCATAGTGTGCCAAACAGTACACGATTAATCTTCTGAGTGGCACTCAAGTGGAGTCATTTCCCAAGCTACCCAAATATCGTTACAACCTGGAGAAGTGTAATATTGGTTCACTCACACATATTAAAATGGACACTAAAGACCGCTTTGAGTTCCTGTTTCTCTCGATTGGTTGCATAATAGTAATTAGCATCTATGTGTGAAACTATTTTCATTAATGTTTATATAGTTATCATCCATTGATTAACTTGTTTTGAATTTTTTGTGGCTACGTTCATTTTGAAAAAAAAAAACAAAACAATTCATCCCAAACGATGTTCGGCGGGAGTTGGAAGTGAGCGAACTATCTAGATGCTCGAGTATATGTTGAGGGATTTTGTCATCGATTTCGGTGCGAGTTGGGACTCATACCTTTCCCAAGCTGAGTTTTCTTACAACAATATCTATCAGTCCAACATTGGTGCACCTCCATATGGGCTTCTATATAGTAGGAAATTGCCACACCCCGAAAACCGAAGGCGGAAACATTTCCGGGGTTGACTCCACATTGAGTATCAAATCCAATGTACATAGTAAGTAAAGTAGAACAACCATTACATTACATATAGAACAACCATTACATTACATAAACAAAACGAACGGATCGTGTACGCACTCCATCCTGGATCAAGTGGATCTTCGGTACCTGATCTATCAATGACCTGAGAACACAAGCGGTTTGAAAATCAGCATAAAGCTAGTGAGTTCATAAGTGGTTTTTGTTTTGGGAAAATGTTCATGTTTCCTTTCTGTTTCTGAAAATGTAACACACGCCAAGAAAATCCCACATTTTCTTAAAAAGGTTGGTTGGTTGTTTCACATTATGTAAAGTAAAGTTGTACACTGAAATCATGTTTACCCTTGTGAAAATGTACATTTAGGTTATCTGTTTTGTTATTCTGTTCCGATTACGCACCAATGGATCCCCAGGAAAGTCTCATACTTTCCTGATTGTATATTACCAATTGTAAAAGATGTAAGGTTATCCAGTTTGTTACACTTTTCTAGTTATGTAAATGTTTTCCCCAGGAAAGCCCCATGCTGTCCTGAATGTTGGTTACCATTTGTAAAAGATGTAAAAGATGTATTCTGGTTAGTCCTGGTTATGTACAAGGTTTCCCAGGAAAGTCCCATACTTTCCTGAAAGTGAGTTATCAATGTAAAAGATGTATACCAAAAACCTAGATATCTTGTGAAGTGTATAAAGTTATTCATTATTACTATAAGTAAATCTCTGTTATCCTAAATGCATGTTCCATAACCATACTATAGACTGAACCTGTGGCAATAAGTAGTCCACAACCTTATGACTTTCGTCACCCTTGAACCATTTCGGTTCGGCTGTAGCGAGCAGCCAGGTGTGGGATAGTCAGCCCCGTATAGATCTATACACTCAAGTCACGCTCTCTAAATCCCAGAGATTCTGGTTACGGGTGTAGTCCTCCACTAGCGTATCTTTGTGGAGTGTTCACCGAGGACGTGTCTCCAATCATACAGGAATAAAAAATTGACTAGTAATAATATGATAGTCCTCCACTCGCGTATCTCTGTGGAGTGTTACCGAGGACAAACAGTGTACAAGTTTCATGTTCATATGTTCTAATGTCACGCTTTTAATTGATAAAATGTGGAAAACATTTGTGAAATATATAAAACATAACAGTTTATAAAACTCATTTCACAAATAAATGTTTACGTGATCTGCATGCTCGAATGGTTTCTAGTTGTATCAATCAGTATTAAAAGCATATAAAATGTGAAACACACACACGAAAACAAGTTTTTGAGTACAAGAAACCCTTGTACTTTGCTTGTTTTCCCCCTGGAAATAGTGAAAAATAGTGAAAAAGGGTAGGGGTATGAACTCACCAGACTCGGAAATGCGACGGTTTCGGACACTAGACATTGGTTCGGGGCTTGATTATTCACGATGTCCCTATGTAAAATGAAATAATGCCCATATATATCTAATTAGATTTACAATCACTTATTATATGGAACATTACACTCCAACGAGATTAAATGTGTCAAAACGAGCTTTTGGAGTGACCCGGGTGACATCTTTGGACGTATAATGGCACTAGGGACTTAGGATTTGAGTTTACTCCCCAAGAGTAAACACTTTATAGAGTTTATGGCCATATAACGCACACATACATGAGTTCACGGCCGTGAACTCATGTGGGTGTGATTTTGAGGGTTTAATGGCTTGAATGGACATGGGGGTTGTTGGAATGAATTTCTAAAATGCCTTGGATTAATTTTTTTGGATTTATACACCATTTATGGGACTTTACGGCTGTAAACATGGATTTTACGGCCGTAAACTCCCCCAAGCTTAAACAAAAATTCATTTGAGGTGCTTAGGACAATCACATGTGATTCTAGTAATTTTTCCAAGCCTTGGGATGGTTTAAGGGCATCATTTGACACACTTTTATGAGTTTACGGCCTAAGAGTATGTCCTATGGGTGTAAACTCCTAAATGTAGTGTTTTGTTATGTTTAAGGCCCCCAAACTAATTTTAGATGGTTCTATGATTTATTCCAAGGCTATTGGTTGAGTTTCAATGCAAACTAACATGTAAAAATGTGTTTACTCCCCATGTTTGAGGATTTTATGGCCCAAGCACATTCCTTGGACATAAACTCTCTTTTGTCCCATAAAATTTATGTTTTAAGTGTTTCAAGTCCAATATTGAAAGTCTCAAAGTCGTATCTAATTCCCAACAATGATTTGGAAGGGTTAATTGGCTTAAAAACCCCATTTTTAAGTGTTTACGGCCCAAGCTTGATCCTTGGCCGTAAACACATGTTCCAGGTCCTAAAACTCAAATTAAACATCAATTTGAAGGCTAAAGAGGTTAGATAACAAGTTAGGGATGTTACCTCTTTGATTTGGAGCCTTAAATCTTTGTTTTTGGACCTTTGATTATGGATGAGGAGAGAGGTTGGAGAGTGATTAAGGAAAGATGGCCAAAAGCTTCAAATGAAAGATTTGAGTCCTTTATATAGTGCTCGGGAATTAGACACGATGGAAATCTACCCGATACCGGCGTTAGGCGGGGCTTTTGGTCGCACCCGACCAAGTTGCCGTAACCCGATATGGTCGATTCTAGAATTATTCCGATGACATTTATGGGGTGTTAGAATGATTTCAAATGGCATTAAGACACCCATTAAGTCATTTTAGATTAATACAAGTTAATGACTTAATTAAATGGCAAAATCGGAAACAGATTTGGAAATGACGTTTGGTTGATCGAATTGGATTACAATTTGAGTTACAAGAAGTGATATGGAATTTCGGGTTGTTACATTATCCCCCCGTTAGAGGGAATTTCGTCCCGAAATTCAAGACAAGATATAAGACAAAACACAAATCATGGATCTGGAAAGAGTTGCGGATACTTCTGTTTCATCGAGTCTTCCCACTCCCAAGTGAACTCCGGTCCTCGCTTGGCATTCCAGCGAACCTTCACTAACGGGATGCGACTTTGTTTCATACGTTTGACTTCTCGATCCATGATTTCGATCGGTTCCTCCACGAAGTTGAGGTTTTCATCGATCTCGATCTCGTCTAAAGGAATCACTAGGGTTTCATTGGAGAGGCATTTCTTGAGATTTGAAACATGGAAGACGGGATGGATGTTACTGAGCTCGTGAGGTAAACGAAGTTTATAGGCTACCAGACCAATCCTAGCGAGGATCTTGAAAGGTCCAATGTACCTCGGATTAAATTTCCCATGCTTACCAAAGCGTACAGTGCCTTTCTAGGGCGAGACCTTCAACAGGACATGGTCTCCAACCTGGAATTCCAGTGGTTTCCGACGGTTATCAGCGTCACTCTTCTGGCGATCACGTGAAGCTTTCAGTCGTTCTCGGATTTGGATGATCTTCTCAGTGGTTTGACGGATGATTTCAGGACCAGTGAGAGCACTGTCCGGGACTCGACTCTTGGCTAACTGTGTATCCCCCACCTCAGCCCAGCATAGAGGGGATCTGCACTTGCGACCGTATAGGGCTTCAAACGGGGCAGCCCTAATGCTGGTGTGGTAACTGTTGTTGTACGAGAATTTGATTAAAGGTAGATGTGTGTCCCACGACTTTCCAAAGTCAATGACACATGCCCTAAGCATGTCCTCCAGGGTTTGGATTGTTCTCTCACTTTGTCCATTGGTCTGAGGATGATACGCTGTGCTCATATCTAGTTTGGTTGCAAGAGCTTTTTGAAGAGACTGCCAAAATCGGGAGGTAAACCTGCTATCTCGATCAGAGATAAATGACGCAGGTACACCGTGCAGTCGGACTACCTCTTCGATGTAAATCCGCGCGAGTCTTTCCATCTTGTATGATTCTTTGATCGGAACGAAGTGAGCGAACTTTGTCAAATGATCAACAATCACCCAAATGGTATCATACCCACTCGGACACTTGGGTAGTTTGGTGATGAAATCCATGGTGATCATCTCCCATTTCCATTCGGGTATCTCAGGTTGCTGGAGCAGACCCGAGGGTTTCTGGTGCATAACTTTTACTTTGGCGCAAGTCAGACGCTTGCCCACGATCGTAGCTATCTCAGCCTTCATGTTTGGCCACCAGTATTGTTTCTTGAGATCAAAGTACATCTTGTCGAGCACGGGTGAACAAAGTATCTGGTTCTATGCGCTTCCTCCATAACTATCTCTCTAAATCCTCTGAACTTGGGAATCCAGATCTGATCCATGAAACAATGGACTCCGTCACCTCTGATATCAAGTTTCTTTTCCATTCCTCTCAAGGCTTCGGTCGACATATTCTCGGGTTTGAGGGCTTCTAACTGGGCTTCTCGGATTTGCATGGGTAGGTTGGAATGGATGGTCATCGTATGGTTCTTCACTTTATGGCCTGCACTCTCCTTTCGGCTAAGGGCATCTGCTACCACATTGGCCTTGCCGGGATGGTAACGGATTTCACACTCATAATCACTGAGTAGTTCTACCCATCGCCTTTGTCTCATGTTTAAGTCTTTCTGGTCAAAGATGTGTTGCAGGCTCTTGTGATCGGTGAAGATCGTGCACTTGGTTCCGTAGAGGTAATGTCTCCAAATCTTCAATGCAAAGACTATGGCTCCTAGCTCCAAGTTGTGTGTGGTATAGTTAACCTCGTGTGCTTTCAGCTGTCTAGAGGCATAGGCAATTACTTTTCCCCTTTGCATAAGCACAAAACCTAAGCCTTGATTAGACGCATCGCAGTAGACAACGAAGTCCTCCGTCCCTTCGGGTAGGGACAGAACAGGCGCGCTGCACAAGGCTTTCTTTAGCGTCTAGAATGCGGTTTCTTGCTTATCATTCCAACAAATGGGTACACCTTTCTGTGTTAGAGTGGTTAAGGGTTTGGCGATTCTAGAAAAGTTCTGAATGAATCTCCAATAATAGCCAGCGAGACCCAAGAATTGCCGGATTTCTGTGGGTGTCTTCGGTGTTGACCAATTCTCTATAGCCTTTATCTTGTAAGGATCTACATGAATACCCTCCTCGCTTAGTACATGACCAAGGAAAGTTACCTTCCGAATCCAGAACTCGCATTTCGAAAATTTCGCGTACAACTTTTTGGATCGCAGGGTTTCCAACACTAGCCTCAAGTGTTGTTTGTGGTCTTCTTCGCTTCGGGAATAGACGAGTATGTCATCAATGAACACAATGACAAACTTGTATAGATAAGGACGACACACCCGGTTCATCAGGTCCATGAACACCGCCGGTGCGTTGGTTAGACCAAAGGGCATCACTACGAACTCGTAGTGTCCATATCGAGTCCTGAAAGCTATTTTGTAAACATCACTCTCATGAACTCGTAGCTATTGGTACCCTGATCGAAGTTCTATCTTGGAGAAGTAACTGGCTCCGTGGAGTTGATCGAAGAGGTCATCTATTCGCGGAAGAGGATATCGGTTTTTGACAGTCAACTTGTTCAGTTCGCGATAATCGATACACATCCGAAAGGATCCATCTTTCTTCTTGACAAACAATACCGGAGCTCCCCAGGGTGAGGAAGTTGATCTAATGAATCCTTTACTGAGCAACTCGTTGAGTTGACTGGATAACTCCTGCATTTCTGCTGTAGCTAAGCGATACGGAGACTTCGCTACAGGAGTAGCTCCAGGAATTAGGTCAATACGGAACTCGACCTGACGCTCGGGAGGACTTCCTGGAAGCTCTTCGGGAAATACATCAGGAAAGTTACAGACTTCGGGGATGCTCGCGAGGTCTTTAACTTCCTGCTTCTCGTTGATTACATGGGCCAAGAATGCAATACACTCCTTTCGCAGGAGCTTCTGAGCTTTGATGCAGGAAATGATACGAAGGTTGGAACTGAGTTTATCGCCATAGATTACTAGAGTTTGACCCGAAGGAAGGTTGAGACGGATTGCTTTTTCGAAACAAAGGATGTCTGCATGATTGGGACTCAACCAATCCATGCCAATGATGACATCAAAGCTCTTTATGGATACTGGCATGAGATCGATAGGAAACGAATGGTCGTTCAGGGTAAGGGTGCAACCTACGAATACTTCGCTCGCGCTTTCTTTCTCACCGTTCGCCATCTCGACGGTAAACGTTTCGGTTAAAGGTCGGGAATTATGTTTTAGGTTATGTTTGAATGCATGACTAATAAAGCTCCTCTCAGCACCCGAGTCAAAAAGAATATTAGCATATGAGTTGTCGAGAAGGAACGTACCCGAGACGACAGTGGGATCGGCAACCGCTTCCTCCCGTCCCATGGCGAGGACCCTTCCGGTGTTATCAGCAGTAGACTTTTTGGGGAAGTTCCTTTTAAAGTGCCCAGCTTCACCACAGTTGTAACAGGCTTGACCAACGCCTGCTCCAGAAGATTGATTGACCGATTGGGTCGGTGCTTTGCAGAATCGAACTGTGTGCGCCTTCTTACCACAATTGGTACAGGAAAGTTCTCGACAGGGGCCAGGGTTGTGGTGATACTTTCACTTGTCACAGAGAGGAAGATTACCAGCATACCGGCTGGTAGGAGTTGGAGCTATGGATCCCACAACAGAAGCAGCAGCAACGGGGGTAGTAGCAGCATGGACTGCTACTGTTTGCTGTCTTTTGGAGGATCCTTGGGAAGATTGACCCTTCTTCTTCTTCTAGAACTTTCTTTTCTCACCATTGCTTTTAGTCGACTCAGGGGCGGTGGTGGTTTCCTCGACATCATCATTGTGGTCAATTATGGCTTGGGCTAAAGTCTTAGCACTATCATATGTATCCGGGCGAGCAGATAAGACATGACCCTTTGTTGGATTGGTTAACCCCCAAATAAACCTCTCAATCTTTTTGCTTTCAGGAGTGACCAGACCAGGACAGAGAAGGGCAAGATCATCGAATCGGGAAATGTATGCAGCAATGTCGGAACCTTTCATCTTCAGGTTCCAGAGCTCGTGCTCTAGCTTCTGCATTTCACCACGGGGACAATATTCGGCAAGGAGGAGTTCTTTCATGGCATCCCAGCCCATGGCATTAGCTACGGGTAGGGTCAAGGATTTCACTCGACCGTTCCACCAAGTCAAAGCTTTATCGAGGAAGGTACATGATGCAAATTTAACCTTTTCGGACTCAGCACAGGCAAAGATTTCGAAAATGGATTCGATTTTCTCGAACCATCGGGATAAGGAAATGACACCTCCAGTGCCATCGAAGGATGAAGGCTTCGCATTCATGAAGTCCTTGTATGAACCCTCCTTTCGGCGTTCCTGGTTACTTTCTTGGTCTTGAGTACCACTTCCCGAACCACTGGAACCACCGGTGTTCAATTGGGACATGACAGCTGCCACCGTGGCGGTAACAGCTGTTTGGAATAACACGAGATCAATTTCAGGAGGAGGTGGTGGCAGAGGGTTGTTGGTCTTTGAGCTGGGTCTCTTTCTGGGAGGCATCTTGATCTAATAAGATCAAGAAAGAGAGGATGATAAGTCCTCTGAATTGAATCGAGAGATATGACAGATATTTATTCCAAATAAGCGATAAAGTAGGAAAGAGTTATCAAAGCAGGTAAACTATCGCTAATGGAATGATCAAGGATCTATACGTGAACGAGGATTCTTACAAAAGATTGGCTCGAGAAATACTCCCATAGTATTTCATGATTTGTTACTACACTGGCGCGATGTTTGTGGTATTATTGTAAGTTTTAGGCACGTCGCATACCACAGTCACTCCCAAGCACATGTTGGCCGTGTCTCGAATGAATATAGTTGGCCAGGCTATATTGATCCTAGACACGACTACATAACTGCCCAGGTTTAACCGCAGTACACAACATCCATTTACTTATGTTTTGTTTTACTTGTAGTTACAGATCTCGACGGCTCGGTATACTTATATACTTTTTGAAAATACTTATAGTTTGAAGATACTTTTATTTCAGAGCACTTGGGCCCTTTAGTGTTTATAGTTTTATACCATGTAAGGTTTGGTATACTTTATTCACTATAAACAAGGGCTCTGATACCAATCTATCACACCCCGAAATCCGAAGGCGGAAACATTTCCGCGGTTGACTCCACGTTGAGTATCAAATCCAATGTACATAGTAAATAAAGTAGAACAACCATTACATTACATATAGAAAAGTTTTACAATTGTTTCAAAAGTAAAGTTATACAGTTGTGATACATAGTATATATATATATATATATATATATATATATATATATATATATATATATAAACAAAACGAACGGATCTTGTAAGCACTCCATCCTGGATCAAGTGGATCTTCGGTACCTGATCTATAAATGACTTGAGAACACAAGCGGTTTGAAAATCAGCATAACACTGGTGAGTTCATAAGTGGTTTTTGTTTTGGGAAAATGTTCATGTTTCCTTTCTGTTTCTGAAAATGTAACGCACGCCAAGAAAATCCCACATTTTCTTAAAAAGGTTGGTTGGTTGTTTCACATTATGTAAACTAAAGTTGTACACTGAAATCATGTTTACCCTTGTTAAAATGTACATTTAGGTTATCTGTTTTGTTATTCTGTTCCGGTTACGCACTAATGGATCCCCAAGAAAGTCCTATACTTTCCTGATTGTATATTACCAATTGTAAAAGATGTAAGGTTATCTAGTTTGTTACACTTTTCTAGTTATGTAAATGCTTTCCCCAGGAAAGCCCCATGCTTTCCTGAATGTTGGTTACCATTTGTAAAAGATGTAAAAGATGTATTCTAGTTGGTCCTAGTTATGTACAAGGTTTCCCAGGAAAGTCCCATACTTTCCTGAATGTGAGTTATCAATGTAAAAGATGTATACCAAAAACCTGGATATCTTGTGAAGTGTATAAAGTTATTCATTATTACTATAAGTAAATCTTTGTTATCCTAATTGCGAGTTCCATAACCATACTATAGACTGAACCTGTGGCAATAAGTAGTCCACAACCTTATGACTTTCGTCACCCTTGAACCATTTCGGTTCGGCTGTAGCGAGCAGCCAGGTGTGGGGTAGTCAGCCCCGTATAGATCTATACACTCAAGTCACGCTCTCTAAATCCCAGAGATTCTGGTTACGGGTGTAGTCCTCCACTCGCGTATCTCTGTGGAGTGTTCGCCGAGGACGTGTCTCCAATCATACAGGAATAACAAATTTACTAGTAATAATATGATAGTCCTCCACTCACGTATCTCCGTGGAGTGTTACCGAGGACAAATAGTGTACAAGTTTCATGTTCATATGTTCTAATGTCATGCTTTTAACTGATAAAATGTGTCATGCTTTTAACTGATAAAATTTGGAAAACATTTGTGAAATATATAAAACATAACAGTTTATAAAACTCATTTCACAAATAAATGTTTACGTGATCTGCATGCTCGAATGGTTACCAGTTGTATCAATCAGTATTAAAAGCATATAAAATGTGAAACACACACACGAAAACAAGTTTTTGAGTACAAGAAACCCTTGTACTTTGCTTGTTTTCCCCCTGGAAATAGTGAAAAATAGTGAAAAAGGGTAGGGGTATGAACTCACCAGACTCGGAAATGCGACGGTTTCGGACACTAGACGTTGGTTCGGGGCTTGATTATTCGCGATGTCCCTATGTAAAATGAAATAATGCCCATATATATCTAATTAGAGTTACAATCACTTATTATATGGAACATTACACTCCAACGAGGTTAAACACCTCAAAACGAGCTTTTGGAGTGACCCGGGTGACATCTTTGGATGTATAATGGCACTAGGGACTTAGGATTTGAGTTTACTCCCCAAGAGTAGACTTTTTATGGAGTTTACGGCCATATAACACACACAAAGTTGAGTTCACGGCCGTGAACTCATGTGGGTGTGATTTTGAGGGTTTAATGGCTTGAATGGACATGGGGATTGTTGGAATGAATTTCTAAAATGCCTTGGATTAATTTGTTTGGATTTATACACCATTTATGGGAGTTCACGGCTGTAAACATGGAGTTTACGGCCGTAAAGTCCCCCAATCTTAAACCAAAATTCATTTGAGGTGCTTAGGACATCACATGTGATTCTAGTAATTTTTCTAAGCCTTGGGGTGGTTTAAGGGCATCATTTGACACACTTTATGAGTTTACGGCCTAAGAGTATGTGCTATGGCCATAAACTCCTAAATGTAGTGTTTTGTTATGTTTAAGTACCCCAAACTAATTTTAGATGGTTCTATGATTTATTCCAAGGCTATTGGTTGAGTTTCAAGGCAAACTAACATGTAAAAATGTATTTACTCCCCATGTTTGAGGAGTTTACAGCCCAAGCACATGCCTTGGCCGTAAACTCTCTTTTGTCCCATAAAATTTATGTTTTAAGTGTTTCAAGTCCAAGATTGAAATTCTCAAAGTCGTATCTAAGTCCCAACAATGATGTGGAAGGGTTAATTGGCTTAAAAACCCCATTTTTAAGTGTTTACGACCCAAGCTTGATCCTTGGCCATAAACACATGTTCCAGGTCCTAAAACTCAAATTAAACATCAATTTGAAGGCTAAAGAGGTTAGATAACAAGTTAGGGATGTTACCTCTTTGATTTGGAGCCTTAAATCTTTGTTTTTGGACCTTTGATTATGGATGAGGAGAGAGGTTGGAGTGTGATTAAGGAAAGATGGAAAAAAGCTTCAAATGAAAGCTTTGAGTCCTTTATATAGTGCTCGGGAATTGGACACGACGGAAATCTACCCGATACTGGCGTTAGGCGGGCTTTTGGTCACACACCATCAAGTTGCCGTAACCCGATATGGTCGATTCTAGAATTATTCCGATGACTATTATGGGGTGTTAGAAGGATTTCAAATGGCATTAAGACACCCATTAATTCATTTTAGATTAATACAAGTTAATGATTTAATTAAATGGCGAAATTGGAAACGGATTTGGAAATGACGTTTGGTTGATCGAATTGGATTACAATTTGAGTTACAAGAAGTGATATGTCATAATCTAGTTTGTTGATCGAATCGGGTTGTTACAGAAATGTCATAATCTAGTTTGTTGGGGAAAGGTTGGCTATAAGTTCATACGGAGGACTGAGGTGGTTCTCTAGAAGATGAAGCTTATTCAACAGATCATGTAGAGGATACATACAACACAAATCAAACGTAAGAGTTACGTTGATCGGCGATCATCTGAGTTTGAGTTTCAGGTCGGAGACATGGTTTTGCTAAAGGTATCACCCTGGAAGGGTGTTATATACTTCTAGAAGCGGGAAAGTTGGACCACCTCTTTAAAGAAACTTTTAGAGTGGCGGCTAAAGTAAGAAAGGCGGCTTGTCGGTTGGATATGTCGGAGGAGCTTAGGTATCTCCATATCACCTTCCACGTTTCTAACCTTTGCAAGTGCTTAGTTCATGATCTGGCAGTGATTCTGTTAGGCGCCATTTAGGTCAATGAGCACCTAAATTATGTAGAGAGGCCGGTGACTATTATGGATAGGAAGAAGAAGACATTGCATGTAACAACCCGTTATTTCAAATCAATGTAGTCAAACTTGTTCAAATAGAAGTCTATAGTACAACCGTGTACACGTGAATTCACACCATTACATTAATACAATTAGAACTTTGGATGCCAAGAATACATACTTATATATATGTTAATATATAGTTATACGTTGAAAACAATACTTATATAAGTTAAATATACTTATATTGAAAACTGTGCATATATATGTTTATATAGGTTGATATATTTACATATACTAAACACCATGTTGAAATAAGGTAGTATGGGTCAACATAAGTCAAAAGGTTAAGTTAAAATCCAAATTTAATACTTTACATTTGAGATTTCGGTATTTAGAATCTAGGATTAAATGTGTTTTTGGTTTTAAGCATCTAAGAACAAGGGTGTTTTTGGTTGTGAGCATCTTGGATTACTTTTTGATTTCGGTTTTGGTTCCTCCACTAGTACTAAAATCTATCATTTGTAGAACAACCAAGCTGATTTCGGTCATGCTAGGACTGAAATCAACATCCTAGTGGCCAAAACCCCCCATAATATCTAGAAATTTAACATATTTAACTTTTGCAATGTGATATGATTCATTTACCAACGTAAACATCCCATCACTTTTCACCCCATATATATATATATATATATATATATATATATATATATATATATATATATATGACAACCAAAATCATGATTCATTTCACACAATCTCCATACGAAAACTCACAAATTCTCTCTTGAAGTTCAGTACAAAATTTTCATAGCTTCAAAGCACTTACGCAATTAATCTTCAAATCTTCATATCACATTCAAGAACACTTTACATTTTCATCCATTGTAAGTTACTTTGAATTAGCTTAGTCTTTTAAAACACTTAACATATAAATTTAACTAATTCGTACATAATATTATGTGTTAAATATTATTAGGATACATTTATTGGCACGTGTTCTAACCCGGGGATCATCGCAACCACATCATATCTAACCAAGAACACATACCGGAGGTGAGTTCATAGCCCTACGTTTTCACAATGTTTTAATTTTTTTTAGTGGGGGATACATGTAAAACACAAAAAATCTTGTGTTAATATTTAAATTATTTCCAAAAGTTCCAATCGTCGTCATTACTAAAAACATATATTTATATATAAAAACTATAATAGGTATAGTTTATGAGACATATATACAATTTATTCATTCACTAAAGGGTATTACATTTCATTTACTAAAAGGGTTTCCTGTTTATTACTCATAAACTCGTTCAAGCAATTTGTGAGACGCCTTCACATACTTATCTAAGTGCTAGCGAAAGTCCTAACTTGTAACCAAAGTCTCTTGTAAGGAGAGCGAGATATTTGTGTATAGATCTATACATGACTGACAATCCCCCACCTCAACTGTTAGCTACAGTTAGGCCAGCAGGGCTGGGGTGACCAATGTCGTTAACATTTATGATGCGTAAAGAATGTTGTATTCAGGCCATCTTAGGTCACAGTATTGTTATAAGAACTCACATGGAGAAAACAAGGACACATTTACAAAGTAATATATTTTCAGACAATTTCATTTGAAAATTAACTTTACATTTGGTTTACAGGGAAAACATACTTTCAAATAGTTTTATATAATAATAAGACTACATTTCACGATACCTCGGTACAACAAGGATTACATTTCTAGAAACAAACGTTTAAAGGGATTACATACTAGTACAACTACTGTATACTATTTTATTACTATAGTGCAACTTACATTTCAAAAAGGACTGTTATTGTTTATTCTATGATGACTTAGCGTATACATTAGGGTTATATATGATGGGTTTCGAGGAATACAAAAATCCTATGGTGCACATGCAAAACCCTAAAGCTTTGGATCTAGGTTTCTCTATTATACATGGAAATTATCCAAACCTCATAAACCCTAGATCTAGCATATGAAAAACGAAATTACATATAAAACATGTTTAGATGTTTACCTCTTGATTATTGCAAGAATCTTCAAGGTTTGAGAGCCTAGTATCACAAATGTAATACCTCTATTCGATCAGAAATACCAAGGCAAGAAGGATAATCTTGGAGAGAGGATATCGAGGCACAAAATCAGCTCTAAGACTTTGTAGGGTGTCCAATGTCCAATTTTTGATGCCCTAGGTGTTCCTTATATAGTGTTGCTACTAGGGTTTCAGTCAAAACCCTAATTGGATAGCTTAGGCCTTAAGCAGTCCAAGAACCTTCTGGAATAAGGCCATGGACGAAATCATAGTTAGCTTACACTATAATTTTTGTGCCCTTTATATCCATAAGGATCTACAGCCCGAATCTAATTATCTTACAATTGCAATAATAGTCCCCCAAGTTCAATTATTCTCTTTTGATCACAATATTAATTTCTTAATTAATTCTTGACCAATATTAATTAACTAATATGATTTATCTTTTAGTATATATATTCTTATAATATATTATTAAAGCATAATAACCTCTTTCTCCATTAATTATCCATCAAAGTTGATTTGATGAAGGCAACCCAAAAGGACCATGCTACAACCGGGTCAAGGATATACCAAATATAGTTATGGACTTAGACACTAATCCAACAGTTTCCCACTTGGATAAGTCTAATAACTATAAATGCAAGTACGACTTCAGGATCCAATTAGCAACCGTAGCTCTCAAAATTCGTTGTCGAACTCTGACTCGTCCTTTAGACAAGGAATCGTATAGCTCTCCATTCTCAAGATATTGTGTAGATAGTTACATGGAACATAGTCATACTTATTTTGCAGCAGTTTGTTTCTCGATCTCTGATCTGTCTGACATTGAACTTAATTGAACACATCAATTCAGTCCTAACCGGGCTTGGCACATAAGTCAAACCAGATCAACGAAGGGCCCGAATATCGCTTTTACCCTCTTATGATAAAAGGTACAGATAAACTTCGACTTATATGCATTTACTATTCACTCATCAAATCATCCACACCAATGTGTTTTATAACATCAAGTTATTGTCACAACTAGAAATTTTGGTGCCTTGTAATCATAACACTTATAACAACTATGAATCAATAACATGAAAGCATGCATGATGCTCATTCTATAACAACAAAACTCCATCAAATACTACATTCTAGCCCTACAAGTAGTCAACAAAGAATTGGAAACCTTAGAAATTCCAATTTGAGTTCACTTTGGACTAGGATTTCCTTATTGGGCCTAATGGACTAATAAGCTTCCAATTTAACTATCTTGAACCTAGAACTCTCAAATGGGCCCTAATTTGGCCTATATACACGAAACTTAACATTTTTGGGCCTTATGAACCCAAAATAAACTAGATTAACTTTAATGGGCCTTATTGGACCAAAACAAATTTATATTAGCCCTAATAGGTCATAAAAATCATTCTATGACTTTTATTGGGCCAAAAATCACATAACTTAACCATAAAATGGACTTAAGCATTTAAGGCCCATATTTTCTTTTCTTCCCTCTCCATTCTCGGCCCAAGCCCATCCAAGAGGAAGAGTTGACTTGTATGGGTGCCACCTCATTTTTACATGGAGGTTTTCCATGCAAAGTCTCATATCTCCATGCAACAATTCCATCACCATCTCTCTCCTCTTCTCTCTTTTGCTCTCGGCCGAACCGAAAGACACACACACTCACAATATTCATGTCCACTCTCTCCAATCCTCTCAAGAACACTTACACTCCTTCATCAAATTTTCTAGATTAAGGAAGCTTTCAAGAAGATTTTTCCACAAATACATCATCTAAGGTAAGAGATTGCTTGGATCAATAATGTAGCTACTTCATTTCATCAAAAATTTCTTCTAAATCTATTCAAACTTGTGATCTTACATCATCGAAGCCACTAAACTCGAGATCTACCAAGAGGACTAGCTAGGATCAAAATTCTTTTCCCTCTCTCTTCAAAAACCAAAACTATAACTCAAGGTGAGCTTCGTACCCCTCTATTTTCCGTTTTCACATGTTTTATGGGGGAGAATACAAGTAAATGTGTAGATCTATGTGTATGTGTATGCTATGTGTTATTTTATGCATGTATGTGTGTGATGTGATGTGTTTTTATGACAAATATGTAACAAAAAGGGATGCTAATTCGAGATCTATGACATGAGAAAAGAAACAAACCAAAACTAAGTTCCTTTACACTAAGCTAGTTAAGAAAAATAGCTTATAAGGTTATGAGGAACATACTTTAACATAAAACCCATTTTTGGACTTAAAACGTTAAAAATAGAAAACTTAGGGTAAAGACTGTCAAGTCACAGTTTCTTGAGGGTCAACAGAGTCAAAACAGTTTTTACAATCATTTTTGTGAATATTAGAATTTTCAAAGGACTTAAAATGCAAAATTTTGAGTTATTGGGCTAAATGTGGGCTTTTCGGCCCAACAAGCCCAAATTTGCGAAAATTGAAGTCTTAAGGGGCTGAATTGTAATATTCTCTAAAACAAGGGACAAGAAGTGAAATAAAACTATTTCTAAGGTCAAAAATGCTTTTAAACTCCAAAAAGGATAAAAAATGTAAACTTTTTGTATTTTGGGCCAAAACTGTAAAAATTGTGAAATTTGGGGTTCTAACCGAGAAAAACCATGCTGGAAGGGCTAAAACTGTTTACTAAATATAATTTGGGTTAAAAATGTCTTTTCAACAAGTTTATGATACAAAAGTGTCAAGAAAATGTTTTTAAGGACTAAAAATGAAATTGTTTTATATAAAGGACTAAAAGTGTTATTTTTATAAAAGAAAGGTAGTGAGAAGGTCAAAGTCATACTTCTAAGCAAATTAATTCATTAAGATAAAATACAAGATATTCGACTTGTGACAAAACGAAAAACAAATACACCTTCAATACCAAATATCGTTATAAACGAATTGATTCGGTCTCGAATCAATACAAAACAACAATCGCTAAAGCAAAACTCTCCAATAGATATGTGATGACTAAAAGAAATAAACCTATAAACTTTAGGCTTGTGAGTTTCAAATCATGCTTGTTGGGCCATGCAAGCCCACCAACATGATCTTTGGGCCCAAAGGGATAACGCTTATATGTTATTGGGCCTTCAATGACCCAATATTTTATAAAAGGACTTTCAATAGCTTTATGTGCTAGTGGGCCAAAGTGTTCCGTTAGAAAAGCTAGTAAGGTCACAGTAATCAAGTGCAAGTTGGACCATTGTGTCCTTCGCATCCACGACAACCTAAGGTTCTTACAATAGTAGTGGGACATAATGCCCCATTCTCTTCATTTGTTAAGGCTTACTGGAAATCAAAGTAGACAATAATTAGGACGATATACAATATGGATTAATCAATAATCATCCGTTAAGGCAATACGAAAATCAGTAATTACAAATACATTTCAACATCGGAAAACATCAGGTTTTCCGGGGAATTTAATACTACTCGTTCGAAACTTTATAACAATATTACAAAATACCCTTCGTGTATATATATATATATATATATATATATATATATATATATATATATATATATATATATATATATTTAAAATCATTCATGCATCAACTTATGGATCTCACGCTTTGATAAACAAAAGTCTTTTTAGAAAATATCGGATTTTCTGGGTTTTTACAAAACTGTACAAACCATTTTTTCACAACATTTCTTATGAACTCACCAACATTTCATATGTTGACGTTTTTCCAAAATAACTTGTATTCTCCGGTAACAGGTAAGCGGAAGAGTATTATGATGTAATGCTAGATGTTATCTGTTAAAAACACTCAAACGATTTATGTTATGAATGTGTAATGTTAAAACAATGTACTTGATGTGAACAATTCCAATTGTAATATATTGATGCATGGTGACGTTTATGTTATGATTCATGTATATTCATTGTGATGCTATTTAATTAAAGTCACGCTAGCCCTCGGACGTTTCCACCGTCTGGTTCGGGGGTGTGACAGGTTGGTATCAGAGCATTGTTTATAGTGAACTAGCATATCTAACCACACCTTGATATGCATTTATAAACCAAAAAGGGACTAACCCAACTCTGAACAAAACAAAACAAATAAAAACACAACTATAAATGTGTGGATTAGGAAACAAAACATAAAACCGAACCAAACAAGATAATGCTAGCATCTCGGTTAAGCCAGGACGTTTCATAGTCGTATCAAGGAGTGGATGTATCCTGATCAACTACATTCCTCCAAGGTACAACTATCACTTGTCCCGAGGAAATCGTGATGACTAGGGAACCTAAAAGCATACCCCTTTAGCAACAAAAAGAGAAGAACGACTCAATCCATACGTCTTAGGAATGATGTTAGCATGTTTATACACCCTCGCAGACAGCATGGCTGGTTTCCATCACCCTGGAGATCCTTATTTCCCTAGTGCGGGGAATAACGGATGGTTGGAAGAATCAGAGGAGGAACCTGAAGTGGACCCCGAGGAGGAGTCTGAAGAGGAACCCGAGGAAGACCCCGAGGAGGAATCCGAGGGGGAACCTGAGGCAGAAGCCAAAGGCGGACCTGCCAAGCCAGTGGTGGACCAGGAGGAGGAGGTAACCGAAGGAGATCTCGAGGAAGAACCCAACGAAGACGAAGATGGTGATTTGGACGTAGAGTCCGAAGTCATCAACCGCCCTTATCCAATTAGGGTGCCCGCTTATCGGGTAGGCCCCACTGGTCCTATACCCCCTAGGAGTATCGACCTTTGGAGGTGGAGCAGGTAGCAGGGACGGCGACCCCCGTTCGGCATGTCACGTGAGTTCTATGACCTGAGGGATGGAGGACCGGCCGATCGTGCTCTTCCGGTCATGGTGAGACGATTGCGGAACACTGGCGACCTAGCTTAGGGCACCGCCGATCAGATGCACCAGATGCTGACTAGGGTCGAGCGTGCAGAGCAGGAAATGCGAGAGGTTATCCGAGAGTTCCACATGTGTCAGGTGAGTTGGGAGGCTCGACTCCGAGATGCGGAATGACAGGTGGCTCGTCTTCAGGGAGCGTCCACTTCCTCAGCACCACCCCCTGGCACATTCCACCACGACTAGGACTAGTCAGGTCCGTGTTTAGTACTATGTCACTAGGATATATGCTATGTACCCCGACTCTATGTTTAGGTGATTACACTACTCATAGAGCCGTTATGCTGCCGAAATTGCAGTACTTATGTATTGCTCTTCCGAGCAAAATTTTCATGTATCAAAAATGCGGATAATATTAATGAAAAGTTTTATGTGTTCCACTGTGATGTTGTAATCTGCTATGTGTTATATATATCCATGATTGTATGCTAAATTGTGAAATTGGTTAAGTTCGTGCTACACACCTAGTTTATAGGATCACCATCTAACGATACCATAGGCACTCAACATCTTTCAGTTCCATGACAGAAAGATGCCTCGACGACCAACTTGCGGTAACCCTGGACCAACCCCTCCAGAGGTTGACTCAGCTGCATTCCAAGCAGTCGTATCTGCTGCGGTCACCGCAACAATGGTGTAGATTCACCAAGGGAACAATGGAGGAGTCAATGGACAAGGGGCAGGAAGTTCGAACAACGGGATCAATCAAGGACCGACCAAAACATGCTCCTACAAGGATTTCACCAATGCTAAGCCGCGAACCTTTAATGGCACGGGTGGTGTCATAGCCCTGAAAAGGTGGATTGAGAAGGTGGAGTCAGTGTTCGAAATATGTGAGTGCCCCGAGGGATTGAAAGTGAAGTTTGTCACGTGCACCTTTGTCGCCCAGGCTCTCACCTAGTGGAATGGACATATAAAGGCCATGACACTCCCTGTAGCCAACTCAATGCCATGGATGGAGCTGAAGGAAATGCTGATTGCTGAGTACTGCCCTTGTCACAAAATCCAGAAGATGGAGCAAGAGCTGTGGGATCTCACCGTCCGAAACTCTGATATAGATGCATACATATCAAAGTTTAGCGAGCTGTCATTATTGTGCCCTGGCATAATTTCGTCTGAAGGAAAGAAGATCGCACGATTCATCTGGGGATTGACCTCCCCGATTCAAGGAAATGTGATTGCTGCAAAACTTGAAACGTTCAACAGTGCCAGGAGGTTGGCCAAGAAACTGTACGACGACAACAACAAAAAGGGAGGGAAGCCAGCGGAAGTTGAAAGCAAGAAAGAGGATGACAACAAGAAAGGGAAGAACAACAAGAGGAAAGGGCAACAAGGCTCGGAATCGGCAAAGAAGCAACAAACGGTGACGGTTAACACTACAACCACCCAAGTACCCTTCACACCACATGCTCCAGCCTCAGCTAATCCAAGTGCTCCTAGGCAGTATTCTGGGAATCTCCCAAAGTGCAACTACCACCATAACGACGACTGCAGGGAAATGCATTGCACGAATTGCAATCGGAAGGGTCACACTGCAAAGTATTGTAGGACCTATCCTCCCCATAATCAACCATAAGGAAACAACAACAACAACAACGGCAACCGCAACAACAACAACAACAACAACAACAACAACACCAACAACAGCAGCAACAACACAGGATCAAGCCCCAACTGCTATGGATGTGGGAAGACTGGGCATATCCATCGCAACTGCCCCAATACCAACAACCCTGGGAACGCATGAACAAGGAGGGTGCTAGCTATGGGTCAGGGAGAAGCAGTTCAGGATCCCACTATTGTTACTTGTATGTTTCCCCTAAACCACACCTATGCATGCATTCTATTTGATACCGGAGCAGAACGAAGTTTCGTGAGCAATAAATTCAAACACCTGTTAAGTCAACAACCCCAGAAGCTTAATGAAACCTTTATGGTAGAAATGGCTAATGGGAAGACATAATCCACTGGGGAAATCTGTATCGGATGTACCCTAGCCTTAAATCACCACGTCTTCCAAATAAACTTAATGGATGTTTCCATTAGGAGTTTTGATGTGATTATTGGCATGGATTGGTTAACCCCCACCATGCTGAAATTGTGTGTCACGAGAAGGTTGTTCGCCTTCATCTCCCAAACCACGAAACCTTAGTTATTTACGGAGACAAACCCAGTGCGAACCTTCGTCTTATCTAGTGCATTAAAGCGCAGAAGCACCTACGAAAGAAGGACTTGACGTTCCTGGGTCACATAGTAGACAAATCCAAGAAAGAGGTCAAAATTCAAGACATTCCAGTAGCTCGTGAATTCCCAGATATCTTTCCTGATGATCTTCCAGGGATACCCCCAAAAAGACAAGTCGAGTTTCGAATTGACCTTGTACCAAGAGCTACCCCCATCGCCAAATCGCCCTACAGATTGGCCCCTGCAGAGATGCAAGAGTTGTCCAGTCAACTCAGTGAGCTTTTGGATAAAGGATTCATCCGACCCAGTTTCTCACCTTGGGGAGCTCCAGTTCTCTTTGTCAAGAAGAAAGACGGTACATTCCGGATGTGTATCGACTACAGAGAACTTAACAAACTTACTGTCAAAAACCGATATCCACTTCCATGAATCGACGACCTATTCGACTAGCTCCAACGAGCTAGCCATTTCTCAAAGATAGATTTGCGGTCTGGATACCGCCAACTCAAGGTACGGGAGGAGGATATTCCAAAAACCACCTTCCGAACTCAATATGGGCATTATGAATTTTTCGTAATGCCCTTCGGTCTAACGAATGCTCCTGCCGCATTCATGGATCTAATGAATCGAATCTGCCGACCTTTTCTTCATAATTTCGTAATTGTTTTCATCGATGATATCCTAGTATATTCCTGAAGAGAAGAAGAACATGGACAACACCTTCGACAAATCCTAGAAATGCTGCGAACCGAAAAGTTGTACGCATAACTCTCCAAGTGCGAGCTTTGGCTCCGAAGTGTGAACTTTTTGGGTCATGTTATTAGTCAGGAAGGAATACATGTGGATCCTTCTAAGGTCAAAGCCATTGAAGGATGGGAAATCCCAACAACACCCACATAAATTCTCCAATTTCTGGGTCTCGCAGGCTATTACAGAAGATTCATCTAGAACTTCTCTAAGACCGCCAAGCCACTTACCTCGCTTACACAAAAAGGTGTACCCTTCGTATGGACGGAAAAGCAAGAAGCCGCATTTCGATCACTGAAGCAAGCACTCTGCAGTGTGCCGGTGCTATCACTACCCGAAGGAACATAAGACTTTATAGTCTACTGCGATGCGTCAAATCAGGGTTTAGGATGTGCACTCATGCAACATGGAAAGTTGATAGTTGTTGGATTAATGTCTAAGTCCATAACTATAATTGGTAAGACTTGACCCGACTCGGCATGGTCCATTTGGGTTGCATGGCATCATGCACTTGGATAGACTATAATGAGAGAAATAAGACACTTATGGTTATTAATATATTATAAGTTCTGGTATATTAATAATAAGAATAATAAGATTATTTAATTAGTATTGATCAAGAATTAATCTAGGATTAATTAAGTGATCAAAAGAAGACTAATTAAATATATGGGTTGATTGTGTAAATCATCCATACTTGTATAGTGGGCTAATGCTCCATGGATAATCAAGTTGGGCTAAAACCCATAGGATGGTCCATGGATGCTCCATGGTGTATTTGAACCCATCGATCCAAGGAAATGGAAAGTCATGACAATTAGGGTTTACCCTAATTGTAACACTATATAAAGATCTTATTCATGACAAAAATAAGGCCACTAGAGTGTGTAAAAATAAGGGCTAGCCGATTTCATGAGTTGTGGATTTCTCTCAAGTTATTCCAAGTGTATTTGGTGTTGTGTGAACCATTTGAGGTGTCACACTTGGGGCACTAGGCACTCAAGCTTCATGAAGGCTTCCTACATTAAAGAGGTATGTATTCTATCTTGTTATATTCATTATTTTATATGTTAGATTAAGATAATACCTTGGAAAGTTCTTATTTTCATGTATAATAGAGAAAACATAGATCCAAGGTATTTAGGGTTGCATGTACACTTAGGAGTGTTAGAATGCTCAAAACCCAATAGTGGTATCAGAGCCTAGGCTTGTTTTCAATTATACTTGATGCAAATTGCTGAAAAGTGCTGAAAAACTCGATTTTATGGCTTTCTGGGCACTGGACTCGCCGAGTCCACTGATGAACTTGCCGAGTCCATGTGTAAAATCATCCAACTCGCCGAGTTGGTTCATGCACTCGACGAGTAGGAGCCCCAGACAACATATTTTCGAGGTTTTTGGCTAGAAATGGACTAGGAACATTACCCTAAGTTGTTTTTGAACTTATAAACTTGTTTTTGATGTGGTAATGTTCATGCTAATCCAATTTCAAAGATAACTGTCAATAGATTCATGTTTTTAATTAGTTTAAGGTTTAGACTAATTACATGAAAAAGTTTGATTTGAATTATCTTGTTCTTATGAGTTGCTTAGATTAATAGAAAGTTGAGTGAAATAGTTATTTTCAATCCAAATTAATCTAAGAGGTGATTCTAAAATGTGTTTTTGTAACTTGTCCTCAAGTTATATGAAAATTCACATTTAAGTTTCATAAAACTCATAATAGTTGGCAAAGGTTACAAAAAATGAAGAGTCTAGTTCTAATTAAATGAGTTTATGACTCCATAACATGTCCTCAAGTTATGGAGGACCAAGAGTCTCTTCATTAAATAATAATAAAAAAAAGAGTGTAACCTTAATTAATTCCATTAGTTATAAAACAAAGAAAAGTTAATTCTTTTATTAGTTTAAAGTCTTCCATAACTTGTCCTCAAGTTATGGAACTTGAAGAGTTTTTGGATTAAAACTACTTTAAACACATAAGTTATGGAATTAATTAGTTTTGAATAGTTTCAAAACTTGCCCTCAAATTTTGGAATTTGTAAAGTTTTCTCTTATGAATACTTTAATTCCAAGTTAGCCCTTAGAATTTTAAAGAGTTAAAATTCAACCCTTATACTTTATAATATTATAAGTTAATAATATATATATATATATATATATATATATATATATATATATATATATATATGTATAAGAGCAAGTCAATCTTACCGCTAGTACGCCTCATTCACGAAGCCGGTCTATAAGGTGGGTATAAGGTTGTTGCCTATAAAATGGCAACTTAATGGGTGTCCACTCTCACCCACCGCTTGCTTGACTAGTGGAGGGTCGTTAGCCGAACGGGTTTGACAGGACTATAATTCTCCCTTCATTAAAATTATTAATGATAAATACTAAGTAACTAAACTCTTAATAATACCCAATCTTAGTTACTTAGGAAAATGTGAATAAGGTGCTAATCCATGAAATTATACTTTGCACTTTGTTTAAGTCGGTTAGTGGAGCGTGTGTGGTTAACCGGCACACTAACTCGTATTTAACAAGGTAGGCAAAGGGTAACCTAATGTTTATCATACTATCGATGGAGCGTGTGTGGTTAACCGGCATATCGATTGAGGGGTAAACACTTAAGGGTACCAAGTAATTTGCATGGTTACTTCACACCTTGTTTTGTGATCCTCGGAATCCCAGTCACAAAACCTGAAGGGCACACTCGAGATTGAAGCATGCCATTGAACAGTTCAATGAATCTCAAAATATCTAGGACTTTCAAAACCAATTAAAACCTAATAATACATTTTGTTTATCTTGGTGGAAATTGGTGAATCGTCATTCACCTACCTTCAAATATTTTATAGCTTGGATTACGGCATACCTCTTCTAAGTTATAAAATAGTTTGTTGGGTCCTAGCCTTAATATTTCATATTGGGTGTCATATTAAGGACTTAAGATCAACTATCTTGAATATCTCCCAAAAGATGTCTGGTTTAGACATTTATGATCTTCCCAAATCTCTTGAAACAAGCTTTCCTAAATGAAGATGATGTCCCTTGGAAATCATACTTCTTTCACCTCCTCTAATTATTCTCCCTAACCCACAAGTTCTTGAAAATTTTAAGGTCACTCAAGCCCTATTGGCAAGGCAAGGTCTAGGTGTGATCACATCTTGGAGATGTAGTCACATATTGACAAGCCGGGAGAGTTGGGTGTCAAAGTTTTGAGAAAGTTGGTGGTTCAATCACTTTCTAAGTCACATAGTGAGTTCCTTTGGGACACCTATGAAACATACTATGACAAGATCCTTAATGATCTTATCTATTTGTTAAGATCAACTTCCTTAAAACTTGATGGACATTGACAATAGTGACACAGGAAATCCAGAAAAGCATTCTCTTCCCAATGGAAAGGGATCAGCCATAGTCAACTCGGTTGACCAAATGGTAAAGAGAAAAGATAAGTATGTGATAGTCTGGTGTACCATTATCAAAGGGTCCATATGTTTATATTGTCAAAGGAAGGGGCATTGGTTGCGAAGCTGCCAAATTTACCTAAGGATGTTAAAGTTAATAAGTTTGACTCTACTTCAGGTAAAGTCTACTATCTAACTCTGTTAAGTTTCTATTATGAGATTCTTGATACATGATGTGACTGGGTCACATGGTGATGTTTTAAGAATCAAAGAAAAGTGAAGAAACTTAAAGAAAGAATATGTTGAATCTGATGGCGTAGATGGATTTCTATCGAATAGTTTGAAGATCGGATTCTTGAGCTACTTCTTAGGAGTTATGAGATATTGCTTAGGAATAGATAACAAAAAGTTTTCATATGGATTGTAAGGACAAGTTCTTCCACAAAATTTTAAAATAAAAGAAATTTTTTGATTTTATTTATTTTAAAATATCCTTACAATGGCATTTGAGGAAAAATTGTTGCTTATATGATTCCATTAATAGCAAGAGTGGAAATATGAAATTTAGTCTTTCATTTGTGGTAATGTCTAAATTTACCAAATAAGGAAAGATTCTCATCACCCAAGTTTCAATTGGACCGGAACTTGGAATCATGCAAGTTGTATAGCATGATGAATGAGAACTTTCAAGTATTGGAAAATTAAGACTAATTACTTGTTCACATGGATGTGTGAGTCAAGTGAAGGACTAAAGGATCGAGTACACAGTCTTGTGCACTGATTAAGTCCACCATAAAAGATTGATAAGACTATCCGTCATAGTTTACTAAAGCTCAGTAAATATGATTATACTTACAAGATTAAGTGTAATTCTGAGACATTGGAAAAGGTTCCAATGTATGGCAGAGCGAATAAGAAGAATCAAATTAGGCAGAAGGATAAAAGTTTCTCAAATCTGAAAAGATGGGAGAGTACTTTAGTATCAGTTTTGTGATCATCTTAATGATTAAGAAACCATATCAAAGTCAGTTCTCTAAGGAAATCTTAGTGTATTCTTATGACTAAGAAGAGGAACTTGAATTGTTGAAATGGTTAAATCAAGAAGATGAGCCATACTTCGTTCCAATACAAGTCTTAGAGTCATACTCCAAGATTGTAACTTGAGTGACATGTCTTAAAGAAGGTTTAAAACACTTGTCAAATGTAAGAGTAATATTTTTCTACTCTTGTACATTTGAAATTGGTAAGTTTTGATGTTTTGGATAAAACAAAGACCAACTTAGGCCAATTGTGTGAAGTGTTTGTCTTGATTAGAATCCACACTATCTCTTGAATATCTGACAAGAAAGTCTTATATGTCAAGAGGACAGTGGGAGTCTTAAAGGTCTTGAAAGTCTCAAGAACTAATCAAGAATAAAACTTGAAGTTCTTCACTAGCACACGACTTGAGGTTTATAACCTATCGTGTTGACATATTCTGTGCCCATTCCAGTTAAATTTGGCTTTGCATATGAGTTCTTAGAGTTCTCAATTTGTTGCACAACAACTTGGAAGCAATGGCAGGCCCTTGAGCTGCCAGGTGGCAAGAAATTAAGATTGAGTTCAATCCATATGAGTGTTGATTTGTCATTATCCCTGTCTTGTGACTATGGTTTTGACAATTCACATGGATAAGAACACATACACCATTAAATCTAAGTGTCATAAGTTTTCTCTCCGATTCATGAAAATGATGGTGAGGAAACACTTTCACTAAGTAGATTTTAGCTAGATAGCAATTGTGATATTTGCATTCTCAAAGTCGTTAGTGGAGCGTGTGTGGTTTACCGGCACACTAACCTGGACTTGTGAGAAGTGGCAAAAAGGTCTAACCATTATGATTACAGCATCCCTCTTCATAATTGTTTAGACACATAAGTGTGCTATCTAAGGGAAGGTGTATGATTTTGATAAAGTCTTATCAAAACAATATAGTATCAGAAATATGAACTTTGGTAAGAAAGTCAGCTGATTTCTGAGTACATGTCAAAGCTAGTGGGAGCATAAGTGTTATGTTAATAATCATCATGTTAGTGGGAGCATGATAATTATGATAAGTATTGCAAGCTAGCAATGTTAATTATAGAAAACAAAAGTTTCAATTTGGAAAGAGTTGTTTTGCTATAATTAAGGGAGAGGAAATTATACTTCATCTCAAATCTATAAGCTTAGATCGTGAGGTTTTAATCATTTAGTCAAGGATATATATGAATTTCATGTTGGAATAGCTCAACATAAGGAAATTTTGTATATGAGTCCATTATTTGCGTTTTAAAATTTGATTATGATTACGACATTCCATTATTTGCGTTCTAAAATTTGATTATGATTACGGCATCCCTTTTCATAATCTGAATTATGAGAACTTGGCAAATTGAAATGGAAATGTTATAGCAAAAGACTGGTTTAGTCTTTATGTGAGACATCATGAATCGATTCCCATATGCTTCGGATATAGGATCGATTACATGTGCTATATTCATCCTTTCTAAAAAATTTCCAAATGCCTGGGGCATTAGGAAGGGAAAAGGTTTAGAAATGGATATGACTAAAAGGATTAAACAATTGTCGGGGACAATATAAGGTTTACCAAAGATTGGTTGCTCAAGGACAGTTGGAAGTATAGTGATAATTCTGGAAGGACCATATTGACATAATCTAGAAGGAGGCAACTCTTGTTCAGAAGTGATAGTCAAAATGGAATTTGGAAATGTTTCAAAGTTAGAATTTTCAATGTGTTTAAGATTAGGAAACTTAATGCAAGAAGGATGTTTCCAAGGAGCTGATCTTCTTTGGAATACTCTGTAATGATTGTTGTCATGTCTTTCTGACTTTGTGCATAATCATTACAAGAGGATCAATGCATATAAGTTTAGAATCTAACATATTTCAGTAAATGACATGAATTTGGAATTCTTGCATTTGCAGTAAGGATTTGGGAGTGTGAAAAGAGAATCATTAAAGTTATGTTCAATTGATCTAGTTCACAAAGTAAAGATCATAGACAAACATAGTATGCATACTTGGTGTGTGGCATGACTAGTGTTTAGAAAACATAGTGTACATGCTTGGAGCATGGGACAACTATTGTTTTAAATTCAAGAATAAAGTTGATAGCTGAAACAGTATACAATGAATAATGTGTAATTATATGGTGATAAATAAACGGTGTTTTATTTATGTTCATAGGTTTTGGTACCATATTGGATTCAATTATTATTGTGTTTCATTTTGCATGTTTTGACTTCCAGAATAAACTAGGTTATTCTTCCGGGATGACTAATTTATTCAAACCATCCACAGTCGGTCATATGTTGGAAGTAGATATGAATTAAGACTGTCATGGGTTGGCTTGTAGAGGTCTAAGGTGTTGGACAAAGGGCTACAACACTCACGAGTGCTCATAAGTTCTGAGTATTGGATTCAAACCGCGCTCATTGGAATCACTTCATGCATTTTATCACGAGTGATCATGAGACGATAATATCTTATATTCTTCAAACCTAGAGATATGAGTTGTTACTATGAGTTGGTTGTACATTGATTGCACGAAAACGCATTTGGTAACTCGGTGCTATAAAACGTGCCTTTGTGTATGATTCAACAAGTAGTAGAACAAGCCATATGAGTCAAAGTTTATCCATTCCTTTTACCTTCGGGATAAAAGCGATATCTATGGGACCCTTGATGATTTGATGATGACAAATGGAAGTGCTCGGCTGGGCCAGGACTGATTTGATTTGTTCAATTAGTCAGTCGTCATAAATCGGAAATCGGGAAACAACAAATGGACAGAGAGAATGATTATAATCCATGTATCAGACCATATGATATCTAGAATGGAGGAATATATGATCCCTTATCTAATGGGCAAGTCATTGACAAAGGTCAGAGTTCATCGACAAGGTCAGAGTTCAACAGAAGCTTTTGAGAGCTACGATTGCCAGTCGGTTCCTGAAGTCATACGCAATAATAGTTTTAGACTTATCCAAGTGCGAGACTGTTGGATTAATGTCTAAGTCCATAACTATAATTGGTAAGACTTGACCCGACTCGGCATGGTCCATTTGGGTTGCATGGCGTCATGCACTTGGATAGACTATAATGAGAGAAATAAGACACTTATGGTTATTAATATATTATAAGTTCTAGTATATTAATAATAAGAATAATAAGATTATTTAATTAGTATTGATCAAGAATTAATCTAGGATTAATTAAGTGATCAAAAGAAGACTAATTAAATATATGGGTTGATTGTGTAAATCATCCATACTTGTATAGTGGGCTAATGCTCCGTGGATAATCAAGTTGGGCTAAAACCCATAGGATGGTCCATGGATTTTCCATTGTGTATTTGAACCCATGGATCCAAGGAAATGGAAAGTCATGACAATTAGGGTTTACCCTAATTGTAACACTATATAAAGATCTTATTCTTGACAAAAATAAGGCCACTAGAGTGTGTAAAAATAAGGGCTAGCCGATTTCATGAGTTGTGGATTTCTCTCAAGTTATTCCAAGTGTATTTGGTGTTGTGTGAACCATTTGAGGTGTCATACTTGGGGCACTAGGCACTCAATCTTCATGAAGGCTTCCTACATTAAAGAGGTATGTATTCTATCTTGTTATATTCATTATTTTATATGTCAGATTAGGATAATACCTTGGAAAGTTCTTATTTGCATGTATAATAGAGAAAACATAGATCCAAGGTATTTAGGGTTGCATGTACACTTAGGAGTGTTAGAATGCTCAAAACCCAACAATAGCTTACGCGTCCCGACAGCTAAAGACACACGAAGTGAATTATACGACCCACGATCTGGAACTGTGAGTAGTGGTCTTCGCCCTGAAGATCTGGAGACACTGCCTATACGGTACAAAGTGCACTATCTTCACTGACCACAAGAGTCTTCAGCACATCTTGAATCAAAAGGAGCTAAACATGAGGCAACGAAGATGGGTCAAACTGTTGAACGACTACGAGTGCAACATCAAGTACCATCCAGGCAAGGCTAACGTGGCAGCTGATGCCTTGAGTCGGAAAGAATACTCAAGTCATCGTGTGAAAACTCTCTCGATAACCATCCAATCCCACCTGACCTCGCAAATCAGGACGGCTCAGTCAGATGCCATGAAGGAGGAAAACAAAACTAGTGAAGCGCTGCGTGGAATGGAGAAGAACTTAGAGGTGAAGGAAGATGGAGCATATTACTTCATGAATCGCATATGAGTCCCTAAACTTGGGGGATTCAGAGAGGTAGTCATGAACGAGATTGCCACTTACGTGAGCAAGTGCCTCACTTATGCTAAAGTAAAGGTTGAATATCAGAAGCCCTCTGGGTTACTACAACAGCCAGTAATTCCCAAGTGGAAATGGGAAAGGATTACCATGGATTTCGTGACCAAACTACCCAAGTCGTCGGACGGTTTGGACACGATCTGGGTAATAGTTGATAGAGTAACGAAATCCGCCCATTTCCTACCAATAAAAGAATCCTACAAGATGGAGCGCCTGACAAGAATCTACATCAAGGAAATCGTGAGACTCCACGGAGTATCGGTATCTATCATCTTAGATAGAGATAGTAGATTTACTTCACGCTTTTGGCAGTCACTTCAGAAATCTATGGGAACACAACTCGACATGAGCACTGCCTACCACCCACAGACGGATGGCCAAAGCAAGCAAACCATTCAAACATTGGAAGATATGCTCCGAGCGTGCATAATAGACTTTGGAAAATCGTGGGATACCCACTTGCCTTTGATCAAGTTCTCATATAACAACAGTTATCACTCAAGTATCAAAGTTCTCCTTTCGAAGCACTATACGGGCGTACGTGTAGATCACCGTTGTGCTGGGCTGAGGTAGGAGACACCCAGCTAGCGAGAGGGAAAACGCCAAACAATGCCTTAATGGGACCGGAAATCATACGCGATACGACCGAGAAAATAATTCAGGTCAGAGCACGGCTGCAATCCTCATGAGACATACAGAAGAGCTATGCCGATAAACGAAAAAAGCCTTTGGAATTCGAAGTCGGAGATAGGGTGTTACAAAAAGTCTCTCCTTGGAAAGGAGTGATTCGTTTTGGGAAGCAGGGAAAACTGAACCCTTGATACATTGAACCCTTCGAGATTCTTGCCCGAATCCCTCCAGTGGCTTATAGATTGCAACTCCCCAGCGAGCTCAGCAGCGTAGACCCTGTGTTTCACGTCTCCAACTGGAAGAAGTTCTTATCCGACTAGACTCTCGTCATTCCATTAGAGGAAATCGAAATCAATGAGAACCTTCTGTTCATCGAAGAGCCAATTGAAATCATGGACCGATAGGTAAAGCGTAACAAGCAGAGCCGCATTCCAATCGTGAAAGTTCGATGGAATGCAAGACGCAGACCAGAATTTACATGGGAACGTGATGATCAAATGAAGCAGAAGTACCCTCGTCTATTCTCGCATTCTCAAATCTAGCTTTCAAAAGTATTTCGGGACGAAATTCCCTCTAACGGGGGGATGATATCACAACTAGAAATTTTGGTGCCTTGTAATCACAACACTTATAACAACTATGAATCAATAACATCAAAGCATGCATGATGCTCATTCTATAACAACAAAACTCCATCAAATACTACATTCTAGCCCTACAAGTAGTCAACAAAGAATTGGAAACCTTAGAAATTCCAATTTGAGTTCACTTTGGACTAGGATTTCCTTATTGGGCCTAATGGACTAATAAGCTTCCAATTTAACTATCTTGAACCTAGAACTCTCAAATGGGCCCTAATTTGGCCTATATACACGAAACTTAACATTTTTGGGCCTTATGAACCCAAAATAAACTAGATTAACTTTAATGGGCCTTATTGGACCAAAACAAATTTATATTAGCCCTAATAGGTCGTAAAAATCATTCTATGATTTTTATTTGGCCAAAAATCACCTAACTTAACCATAAAATGGACTTAAGCATTTAAGGCCCATATTTTCTTTTCTTCCCTCTCCATTCTCGGCCCAAGCCCATCCAAGAGGAAGAGTTGACTTGTATGGGTGCCACCTCATTTTTACATGGAGGTTTTCCATGCAAAGTCTCATATCTCCATGCAACAATCCCATCACCATCTCTCTCCTCTTCTCTCTTTTGCTCCCGGCTGAACCTAAAGACACACACACACACACTCATAGTATTTATCTCCATTCTCTCCAAATCCTCTCAAGAACACTTACACTCCTTCATCAAATTTTCGAGATTAAGGAAGTTTTCAAGAAGATTTTTCCAAAAATACATCATCTAAGGTAAGATATTGCTTGGATCCATAATCTAGCTACTTCATTTCATCAAAAATCTCGTCTAAATCTATTTAAACTTGTGATCTTACATCATCTAAGCCACTAAACTTGAGATCTACCAAGAGGACTAGCTAGGATCAAAATTCTCTTCCCTCTGTCTTCAAAAACCGAAACTACAACTCAAGGTGAGCTTCATACCCCTATTTTTTCGGTTTTCACATGTTTTATGGGGGAGAATACAAGTAAATATGTAGATCTTTGTGTATGTGTATGCTATGTGTGATTTTATGCATGTATGTGTGTGATGCGATGTGTTTTTATGACAAATATGTAACAAAAAGGGATGCTAATTCGAGATCTATGACATGAGAAAAGAAACAAACCAAAACTAAGTTCCTTTACACTAAGATAGTTAAGAAAAATAGCTTATAAGGTTATGAGGAACATACTTTAACATAAAACCCATTTTTGGACTTAAAATGTTAAAAATAGAAAACTTAGGGTAAAAACTGTCAAGTCACAGTTTCTTGAGGGTCAAAAGAGTCAAAACAGTTTTTACAATCATTTTTGTGAATATTAGATTTTTCAAAGAACTTAAAATGCAAAATTTTGAGTTATTGGGCTAAATGTGGGCTTTTCGGCCCAACAAGCCCAAATTTGCGAAAATTGAAGTCTTAAGGGGCTGAATTGTAATATTCTCTAAAACAAGGGACAAGAAGTGAAATAAAACTATTTCTAAGGTCAAAAATGCTTTTAAACTCCAAAAAGGATAAAAAATGTAAACTTTTTGTATTTTGGGCCAAAACTGTAAAAATTGTGAAATTTGGGGTTCTAACCGAGAAACACCATTCTGGAAGGGCTAAAACTGTTTACTAAATATAATTTGGGTTAAAAATGTCTTTTCAACAAGTTTATGATACAAAAGTGTCAAGAAAATGTTTTTAAGGACTAAAAATGAAATTGTTTTATATAAAGGACTAAAAGTGTTATTTTTATAAAAGAAAGGTAGTGAGAAGGTCAAAGTCATACTTCTAAGCAAATTAATTCATTAAGATAAAATACAAGATATTCGACTAGCGACAAAACGAAAAACAAATACACCTTCAATACCAAATATCGTTATAAACGAATTGATCGGTCTCGAATCAATACGAAACAACAATCGCTAAAACAAAACTCTCCAATAGATATGTGATGACTAAAAGGAATAAACCAACAAACTTTGGCTTATGATTTTCAAATCATGCTTGATGGGCCTTACAAGCCTACCAACATGATCTTTGGGCCCAAAGTGATAACGCTTATATATTATTGGGCCTTCAATAACCCAATATTTTATAAAAGGACTTTCAATAGCTTTATACGCTAGTGGGCCAAAGTGTCCCGTTAGAAAAGCTAGTAAGGTCACAGTAATCAAGTGCAAGTTGGACCATTGTGTCCTTGGCATCCACGACAAGCTAAGGTTCTTACGATAGTAGTGGGACATAATGCCCCCTACTCTTCATTTGTTAAGGCTTACGGGAAATCAAAGTAGACAATAATTAGGACGATATACAATATGGATTAATCAATACTCATTCGTTAAGGCAATACAAAAATCAGTAATTACAAATACATTTCAACATCGGAAAACATCAGGTATTCCGGGGAATTTAATACTACTCGTTCGAAAGTTTATAACAATATTACAAAATACCCTTCGTGTGTGTGTGTGTATATATATATATATATATATATATATATATATATATATATATATATATATATATACATGTTTTTAAAATCATTCATGCGTCAACTTTTGGATCTCACGCTTTGATAAACAAAAGTCTTTTTAGAAAATATCGGATTTTCTGGGTTTTTACAGAACTGTACAAACCATTTTATCACAACATTTCTTATGAACTCACAACATTTTATATGTTGATGTTTTTCCAAAATAACTTGTATTCTCAGGTAACAGGTAAGCGAAAGAGTATTATGAAGTAATGCTAGATGTTATGTGTTAAAAACACTCAAACCATTTATGTTATGAATGTTTAATGTTAAAACAATGTACTTGATGTGAACAATTCCTGTTGTAATATATTGATGCATGGTGACGTTTATGTTATGATTCATGTATATTCATTGTGATGGTATTCAATTAAAGTTACGTGATCCCTCGGACGTTTCCGCCGACTGGTTCGAGGGTGTGACTGTTACTGATGCGTTTACGCATTATCAATGTACAACCAACTTGCAAACAATAAACCATATATCTAGGTTTAAACACTATATGATATTATCGTCTTGCGATCATTCGTGATAAATTCCATGAAATGATGCCAGCAAGCGTGTGTTTAATCCAATGCTCAAATCTTATTTCATAAGCACTCATGAACGTTGAAGCAAACTTTTGCTATGTCTAATACACTTTAGACAGTCTACAAACCAATTCATGACAGTCTTCTTTCATATCTACTTCCAACATATGAACGACTGTGGATTGTGCGAATAATGTTATTATTCAGGAAGTTACAAACATGCAAAGTGTAACTATAGGTAAATAATTAACAGAAGACAGTAACTTTAATTATAAATAATACTCCTTTATTTAGTCATCAAATGTTAACTACAATTTATCTATTACACGTTTCAAAGGTATCTAATCTAAACTAAAAACGTCCATCTGCCCATTGCTCTTAGCGTGCTGCAAGTGCTTAACCCTACTCAATCCCTTCGTGAGGGGATCTGATGGGTTATCCTCTGACGATACCCTCTTTACTACGAGGAGTCTCTCTTCTACCCGATGTCTAATAAAGTGATATTTCATGTTGATATGTCGAGATCTGCCATGATCCCTCGGTTCCTTGGTCAAGGCAACTGCTTCTTCATTATCAGAGAAAATTTCCATGGGCTCCTTTATGGCTAGTACAACTCCAAGGTCTCCGATGAAGTTCTTCAACCATATTGCCTCCTTTGATGCTTCGCTCACCGCTATGCACTCTGATTCTCATGTTGAATTAGCTACGGTCTCTAGCTTGGAACTTTTCCAACTCACTGCTCCTCCATTCAGGGTAAAGACCCAACCTAACTGAGATCGATAATTATCTCGGTCTGTCTGAAAATTGGATTCACTATACCCTCGCACCCTTAAGCCATCACTCCCACTGAGGATAAGAAACCATTCCTTGGCCCTTTGAAGGTATTTAAGAATATTCTTGACTGCGGTTCAATGCGGTCTACCAGGGTTCCCTTGATATCTACTGACCATGCTCAAAGCAAAGGCCACATCGGGGTGAGTACAAGTCATAGCATACATGATCGAGCCAACTGTGAAAGCATAAGGTACTCGACTCATTTCTTCTATCTCGGCCTCGTTACTCGGACTTTGTGTCTTAATCAACTTAATACTCGGAATTTGTCCAAGTAAGTATTCTGACTAAGTCATGTTAGTCTTTTACTCTTATTTTTCACTATTCTTATTCCTAGAATATAGGCAGCCTCTCCAAGGTCCTTCATAGCGAAACACTTCCCAACCCAGGACTTAACTTCCTGTAGGGATGGGATGTTGTTTCCTATGAGTAGTATGTCATCAACATACAAAACGAGGAAGCTGGCTACACTCCCACTGGCTTTGACATATACATATGACTCATCCTCGCTTCGCAGGAAGCCTAACTCTTTGACTTTCTCATTGAAACAAAGATTCCATCTGCGAGATGCTTGTTTCTATCCATAAATGGATTTCACAAGCTTAAAAACTCTATTAGGGTACTTTCCATCGACAAAACCCTCTGGCTGGCTCATGTAAACATCCTCAGCTAACTTCCCTTTAAGGAAAGTGGTTTTGACATCCATCTGCCATATTTCATAATTAAGAAACATAGCTATGGTTAGCATAACCCTAATAGATTTTACCTTCGCAACTGGCGAGAAGGTCTCATCATAGTCAACTCCGGGAGTTTGAGTAAAGCCCTTCGCATCCAGTCGTGCCTTATAAGTGTGCACCTTCCCATATATATTGGTCTTCTTCTTAAAGATCCATTTGCACCCGACTGTCTTACGACCTGGCACATAGTCAACCAAATTCCAAACTTGGTTGTCATATAAAGACTGAATCTCACTGTCCATAGCCTTTTTCCATTTTGTTGACTCCGGTCCTGCCATGGCTTCCTTGTAGCTGTTAGGTTCATCCAAATTTATTAATGTACTTTCACTAATAAACGTATCATCCTCACTTGTTATATGAAAACCATATAATACAGGTGGAACACTAACTCTACTGGAACGTCTAAGAGGTAAGGACTCGTCAATTGGTTCAACAAGAGTTTCCCACTCAGGTGGAGCGCCAGTGCTAGATGTTCGTACATCGTTCGATTCTTGAAGCTCTTCAAGATCGATTTGCGTCCCACTGTCCCCTTGGCTTATGAGTTCTCGCTCTCGAAAAACCCCTCTCCTCGCAACAAAGACAACATTGTCACTCGGTCTATAGAAGAGATATCCAAAGGACTTTTGCGGGTAGCCGATGAAAACACACCGCTCAATACGAGGTTCGAGCTTGTCTTGAGTCTCTTGTCTTACGAAAGACTCGCAACCCCAAACCTTGATATGTTCCAACGAGGGAGCCTTACTTGTCCACATCCTGTGAGGCATTTTGGCAACCTTCTTTGTACGGACTAGGTTAAGGATATGGGCGGCAGTCTCTAAGGCATACCCCCAGAATGATATACGTAGCGAACCACGACTCATCTTGGAACGAACCATGTCGAGCAAGGTTCGATTACACCTCTTAGCTACACCATTCAACTGTGGTGTCCTAGGTGGCGTCAATAGTGAAAATATTCTGCATTCCTTGAGGTAGTCATGGAACTCAAGACTAAGAACTCTCCACCTCGATCGAATCAAAGCATCTTGATTTTCCTGCCCAACTGATTCTCCACTTCCTGCTTAAACTCTTTGAACTTTTCAAAGGTTTCTGACTTGTTCTTGATTAAGTAGATGTGACATACCCAAATTTCACGGCCAGAAAAGACCGATTTGTTTATGCTTTGTTTTAAAATCAGAGTAATCTTTTAAAGAAAACTGTTGCGAAATTTGTTCCCAGAAAACATGATAAATAATTTATCCAAGCATCTCCAAAGAGATGTATTTTATTCGTTTTAAAACATTTAGGATGTCCTAGTCAATACAGACACATAAGCATAAACGGAACTTCTATGCTTGGCTGGCCTCACTTTCTATTTATAGGAGGCTGAAATTCTATGCTCATGTTGTGAGCCACTAATGCTCATGTCAAGAGCTCGATTTCGTGGCGTTCGTCATCAGGCCACATGCCCCGGAAGACGTCCATCACTTGCTCACGTCGTGAACACTGTGCTTACGTCGTGAGCTCTGACACAGGTGGAAGTTCGTGCCCCGAACTTCAGAAATTCATATCTTTCGCATTCGAGCTCCGTTTTCGACGTTATTTATATGCATGCGTAGGGGAGATTATGCTCTAAAACTCTCGTTTAGACTCTATCGGCTTATTTTGACTTTAAATTTTATTATATTATTTTTAGTAGGCCGGGACATGAAAACTCCGTTAGGAATTCACAACTCCTTCATCTGACGTCCGTTTTTGTCTGTCTTTTAACCGTTGGACTACTATCGATGAGATCTTCGATTCTCATTTAGATTGTTTCGGCTAGAAATCACTCGATCTCATATTCGAACTTTGGGCTGCATACCACTAAGTCGAAACTTCGAAAAATCATAACTTCCTCATATGAGGTTAGAGATTTAGACGTTCTTTTTATGCACGCTCTAGGCTTAACATATTCTACGACTTTCGTTTAGATCACTAAGGCTAAACATCGCTATATTATAAATTCACTATTTACGTCATGCAGTGTCGTACCGGTTCTGTCACGAAACTTCGACAGGTCATAACTTCTTCGTTATAACTCGGATTTCGGCATTCTTTTTATATCCGGAACCCTTTTCACAACCACTACAACTGAGTTAAGATTATTCATTCTAAATAATCTTCTATCAAAAAGTCATTTTTGACATTTATTGTCTCTTAATTGACTAGCCCTAATCTACGGGCGTTAAAATTATCTCCCCCTTAGGATGATTACATCCCGTAATCATCAACGAAATAGGTTTGGTATAATGATTCCATACGCCATCTTTCCATCCTAAGTAATGACAGTAATCTATATGTCTCTTCGAATGAGTATCTTGCTTTTGGACTTCTCGATCGTAGGTAATGCTCAATTGTGTCTGCTCTTCGTACTATGTTGGATGCTCAATTGTAACATTGGAGTTAAAAAATAAATCCTTATTGAGGACTCCTTCTTCTTCTTAGGATAAATACTTTCCTTTATCTATTGTAATAGATCGATGGGTCACACTCTAGTGATCTCTCATCGTATGTTGCAACGCTTAGACTCAAGTCTCTTAGAGTCAAATTCCAGAATGGAATATACCTTCCTTCATATTTTAATGTGATATAATCACCTTTTTGCATGTAGCATTTCTAGCTACAAGCTTACTTAACAACGAGCGCAATACCATCGATCACATTGATTTCAATCTACTGACTTAAGTCAGATGTTACATCGAACATGGTTCTATGAACCACGTAACAAACTCATCGTAGTCGGACTAAATTTGATATGACCACTAGGGTCGGAAGAACAATCATCTCATTAATCATTACTGAAACAATGGTAACGACATACTTGAATAAAACGAGACCAATCACAATCTTCTTGGTAACCTTGTGACTTTCCCAGATCCAAGCATGAGTCATGTACTTCCGGTAGTATAGGCCTCTACTACCATTCACACCTACTCATACTCGTCCCAAGTATTGTCTTGCAGTTCCAAAGTCACCATACAAGAAAATCTCACAATCTTTCAACACATCATATAACAAAACTAGGGTTTATAGTATTTCTTGAAACTAATACACAAAATTTCAAGTTCACCCTATATTATGCCTCTAATAGGCTACACCATAAGTTACTGTTCACACTGCTACTTCATAACTTGATCTTTGGATATAAAACCCTCATCCTTGATTCCTCGCGTTATTGTCTGCTTCATCAAGAATCATTTGAAATGCTCTTGCCTTTGGCTTTGGCATCACACTTGGCTTTGTAACCTCTTCCCTTCTTGGGCAGTTTTGCTTGAAGTGTCCTTCTTCACCACACTTAAAGCAGGCTTCTCTTTTGTTTGTGCATTCGCTGGCATAATGACCAGTCTTCCCGCATTTGAAGCAAGTCATTTCTTTAGAGCATCTCCCAATGTGCTTCCTCTTGCAATTATCATACCATTGTGCTTCTTCTTCGAACTCCTTCGAACTAGACTTCAAAAATTTTCTCTTCTCATTGGACCTTGAGGATCCTTCATACTTTCTTTTCTCGCCAACTTCAACCTTGTTGGTGGTTCTCCCCTTAATCATATCTTCAACAGACTTGGTAGGTGGCTGTCTCCAAAGTAAGTTCCTGACGCACTGGCACCACATACTCCCATGGAAGTCCCTTTGCGTACCTGTCGATTTTTGTCAGCTTGTCTGGGACAATATGCAAAGGAAACTCCATTTTTTCTGTGAAGTTAATGGTGTATTCATCGATGGTCATACTTCCCTTCTTTAATATTAGAAATTGGTTTTACAGCTCAAGCATATTTTGGGCCGAGAAGTAATTGCGCTTGAAATGCAACAAGAACTTTGCCCAAGTCTGTTGTAGTGGCTCATTATGGATTAGGGTCTTCCCCATAGTGTTCCACCAGCGAACAATGCCACCTATGAGCTGACGTACTGCAAATATGGTTGATAGCTTGTCTTTGCAACCACATGTCAGTAAAGCTAATTCCATTTTCGAGATCCAATCCATTAATCTGATAGGATCTTCCTTTCCAGTGAATGTTGACGGCTTGCAAGTCATAAAGTCTTTGTACTTGCATCCATTTCTCTCAACCCCATTCTCTTGGTTATTCCTCCTAACCACAGGCGGTTCAGCTTGTCCAACAGATCTACAATAATTTCCTTCCTCTGACTGATCGTCATTTAATTCCGGTTGTTAAACAGACATTGAAGGTTCACTCCTGTTGTTTAGCAACAATGGTCTCAATTTCCCCCTTTGCTCAGCCATCATGGCTTGAATCATGGCTCGTACTCCAGCCATTATGATTGGTTAAAGTGTCGTTGCTACAACAGCTACTTGCCCAATCACAGGTGGTTGATTCATGTTTTCGTTTGCGTTTCTAGCTCCACTTCTAGTTCTTGCCATTTTTGATCTATACACTGAATAAGGTGAATTTAGATCCTCATTCACGATAGATATTTAAATCATCCTTCTCACTCCAAAATGTTTACATGCTAGTTCTAATATCATAGTCGTACACTTAGAATCCTAAACACATAAGGTTTCCAAATCTGTTCGGCAACAAACCATAGATCCAAACAAATAATATCACATGTAGCAAACACATAAAATTTAGCACATAAAAGCCTTTTAGGCATCTTTCCTAAAATAAACTAGTGCTCGTGTCTAAACTATAGCAGACACTCATCTCACAATTTTCACTTAGCATTCTAAGTTTATGTCTAAAAATCCTACAAATTCCTAGTTCGCTTAAACTAATAATCTGATACCAACTATGACATCCCCAAATTTCACGGCCAAAAAAGATCCATTTGTTTGTGCTTTGTTTTAAAATCAGAGTAATATTTTAAAGAAAACTGTTGCGGAATTTGTTCCCAAAAAACATGATAAATACTTTATCGAAGCATCTCCGAAGAGATGTATTTTATTCGTATTAAAACATTTAGGATGTCCTGATCAATACAGACACATAAGCATAAACTGAACTTACATTCATCTACACTACTGATATACATTTCTTTAATCTCTCAGTGTAATGTGTCTTTGTATCGATACCTGTGATACAAAAAATATTGAGTAGGTCAGGTTTGGAAAACCTGGTGAGTATATAGGGATTTGAAACCCACAATGTTATGACATATATATATATATATATATATATATATATATATATATATATATATATATATATATAATTTTGAATTTACATAATATAAAATTTTCTGTGTATATATATAACCAACTATTACCCCACCCTGTCAATACTCTCAACGAGACTAACCATACCCCTGGACCTCAAATTCTAACTCTTACTCCCAAATCTAATCCAAATTCTCGAGTCCATGATTGTACCCATTCCATACTTCCGGATAAGGGACAATTGGTTTATGTCTAAATCCATACTGCCGGACTAATGACAGATTCTTTGTCCTGTCCATACTCCCGGACTATGGAGAACTGGCTATGTCTTAATCCATACTCCCGGATTAATGACAACTGACTAAGTCTTAATCCATACTCTCGGATGAATGAAAATTAATTAAGTCCAATCCATACTCTCGGACTAGGGACGAATAACTATGTCTATTCCATGCTTCCGGATCAATGACATATTTTAAAGTTCTGTTCTCCGTATGTATCTCGCTCGTACTCATAAAGAGACACTACCCCATAACCATTATAACAAACCTTAGGCTTACTGTTTAACCTAAGTTATCATAAAAAAATCAGGTATGTTCTTTAACATATAATTCAGACATCATCAAATAACTAACACAAAACATATATTTAATACATTTAAACAATACTTGTATTAAAATCATGTTCATGAAAGGGACTATGCACTCACTCGATAAGACGATTATCGGACAACACTACGACTCTTAAAGTAGAAGTTCTTCAATGAAACCGGGATATCTTCACACACCGGGCTTTTCGTGGGCAGAGCTTCGACTTTAAACTCTTTTCTCCTCAGGATCTTCGGGGCTTCGGGACTCGCCTCGGGTGTCGGGATGATACTGAGGCTTCGGGGGTATAACTTGCACGTAAAACGAGGTAATATGGCTGAGAGGAAAGAAATTGAGCAACAAAACTCGATTGGCCTCGATTTCTATTTATAGGAGGCTGAAATTCTATGCTCACGTCATGAGCCACTAATGTTCACATCATGAGCTCGATGTCATGGCGTTCGTCATCAGGCCACTTGCACTGGAAGACGTCCATAACCTGCTAACGTCGTGAGCTCTGACATAGTTGGAAGTCCATGCCCCGAACTTCAGAAATTTATATCTTTCGCATACGAGCTCTGTTTTTTGACGTTCTTTATATGCAAGCGTAGGTGAGATTATGCTCCATAACTCTCGTTTAGACTCTGTTGGCTAACTTTGACTTTAACTTTTATTATATGATTTTTAGTAGGCCGGGACAGGAAAACTCCGTTAGGAATTCACAACTCCTTCATCTGACGTTTGTTTTCGTCTGTATTTTTACCGTTGGACTACTATCGACGAGATCTTCTATTCTCATTTATATTGTTTCGGCAAGAAATCACTCGATCTCATATTCAAAGTTTGGGCAGCATATCGCAAAGTCGAAACTTCGAAAAATCATAACTTCCTCAAACGAAGTCATATTTAGACTTTCCTTTTATGCATGCTCACAGTTTAACGTATTCTATGACTTTCGTTTAGATCACTAAGGCTATATATCGCTATATCGTAAATTTACTATTTACGTCCCGCAGTGTCGTACCGGTTCTGTCACGAAACTTCGACATGTCATAACTGATGGGTTTTGAGCATCCTAACCACCTTACGGTGCACATACAACCCTAGAAGCTTTGGAACTATGTTTTCTCTATTATACATGCAAAATGATTTCCAAAGCCTTCACATATCTAGCATGCAATCCTAGGTACATAAATAACAAAAACTCTTGATAGAATTACATACTTTTTCTTGTAGTAAGTAGCTTGCAGTTTATGAGCCTAGCACCAATAATGTGGATCCCTCAAGTAGTGTCACAAATCACCAAAACAAGTTGGAAACTCTTGAGATAATACAAGCACTAGAGAAATCGGCTCATACTTATGCTCACACACACTAGTGCCAATTCTAGAACCAATGAGTCCTTTATATAGTATGGAGGATTATGGTTAAACCCTAATACCCATGACTTTTCATTTACCTAGGATCCATGGGTTAAAAGCTCCATGGACTATCCACAGACTCCATATACTCTTAGCCCATCGAAAATAATCTTAGCCCAATCCGTATATATATATATATATATATATATATATATATATATATATATATATATATATATATAAGAGTCCATATTGAATTAGCTCCTTTTGATCACTAAATTAATTCTCGATCAATACTAATTAAATAATTATGATATCTTATTAATATATTATAAACAATAATATATTAATATATCACATGCATCTTATTCTCAAAAGTATATCCAAACAAGTTGTTAGGTGAAGTGCAACCCAAATGGACCATGTCGGGTCGGGTCAAGTTTATACCAAATATAGTTACGGACTTAGACACCTTATCCAACAGTCTCCCACTTGGATAAGTCCGATGACTATAGTTGCAAGTATAACTTCAGGAACCAACCGACAATCATAGCTCTTTAAAACTCTGTCGAACTATGAAGCGTCATTTTAGATAAGTGATCATATATTCCTCTGTTCTCAAGATATCAGCCGGACAAACACATGGAGCATGGTCTAACTTATTGTCGAACATTTGTTTCTCGATCTCTGATTTTTCTGACATAGAACCAAATTGAACACATCAATTAGGTTCTGACCGGGCCTGACACATAAATCAAAACCAGATCATCGAGGGGCCAAGATATCACTTCTATCGCTAGAACGAACGGATAAACTTCGACTCATATTCTTGTACTAACTATTTGTTGAATTATGCAAAAAAGCACGTTTTATGACATCATGTTACTAATGCGTTTTCATACAATCAATGGATAACCAACTCACAGTCAACAACTCATATCTCTAGGTTTGAAGATGTATATGATATTAGTGTCTCGTGATCACTCGAGATAAATTCCATGAAGTGATACAAGCGAGCATGGGTTTAATCCAATACTCAAGACTTTTGAGCACTCATGAATGTTGTAGCAACCATTGTTATGTCTAATGCAGCTTATACAAATCTTACAAGACAAATTCATGATAGTCTTGATTCATATCTACTTCCGACATATGACCGACTGTGGAGAGTTTGACTAAAATAATTATTCTGGAAGTCAAAACATGCAAAATTGAAACAACAGTAAATGATCAACATACGATAGTAACACTTTACTCATAAATAACAACTTTTATTTAATCATCAAATGTCAATTACATATTACAAGTTTCAGAAATCTAATTATTAAAACTAATATCATTTCTCAGCCCGATGCTTCTTGCATTCTGCAAATACCTAACCCTAGTCAGTCCCTTCGTGAGGGGATATGCAGGGTTCTCTTCTTACGATACCCTATTTGCCACGAGGAGTTGTTCTTCTATCTTGTGTCTAATGAAGTGGTATTTTCTGTCATTGTGTCTGGATCTACCATGATCTCTTGGCTCCTTGGCTAAGGCAACCGCACTATTGCTGTCACAGAAAATTTCCATAGGCTCTTGTATAGCTGGCATAACTCCAAGGTCTCCAATGTATTCTGATTCACAAGTAGAATCAGCTACTGTCACCTATTTGGAACTTTTCCAAGTAATTGCTCCTCCATTTAAGATAAAGACCTAGCCTGACTGAGAGCGGAAATTATCCCTATCATTCTAAAAGCTAGCATCACTATATCCTTCCACTCTCAAGTCATTACTGCCACCGAGGGTAAGGACCCAGTCCTTGGTCCTCTGCAAATACTTGAGAATATTCTTTACCGTAGTCCGGTGCGCCATGCCAGGGTTTCCCTGAAATCTGCTAACCATGCTCAAAGCAAAGGCTACATCAGGGTGAGTACAAGTCATAGCATACATGATCGAGCAAACAGCGGATGCATATGGAAATCGACTCATTTCAGCTATCTCAGCCTCTGTACTCAGAGTCTGAGTCTTACTCAGCTTGGCATTGTGCTGGATTGACAAGTTCCCTTTTTCGGAATTCTACATGTTGAATCATTTCAACACCTTATCCAAGTAGGTAATCTGACTAAGTCCAATTAGTTACTTACTCCTATCTCTCATTATCCTTATCCCTAGGATATAGGCAGCTTCTCCAAGGTCCTTCATATCGAAATACTTCCCAAGCTAGGACTTAACCTTCTGCAAAGTTGGGATGTCACGTCCTATGAGTAGTATGTCATCCACATACAACACTAGAGAGCTAACTATACTCCCAGTAGCCCTAACATACACACATGACTCATCTTCGTTCCTCGAAAAACCAAACTCTTTTACTTTCTCATCGAAGCAAAGATTCCATCTACGAGATGCTTGTTTCAATCCATAAATGGATTTCTCAAGCTTACACACCCTATTAGGGTAATTTGCATCGACAAAACCCTCTGGCTGAGCCATGTAAACATCCTCAGCCAACTTTCCATAAAGGAAAGCAATTTTGACATCCATTTGCCATATTTCATAATCATGAAACGCAGCTATGGCCAGCAAAACTTTAATAGACTTAATCTTTGCTACTGGTGAAAAGGTCTCATCATATTCAACTCCCGGAGTTTGAGTAAAGGCCTTTGCCACCAGTCTTGCATTGTAGGTGTGTACTTTCCCATCCATGTCGGTCTTCTTTTTGAAGATCCATTTGCACCCAATTGTCTTACGACCTCGTACATTGTCAACCAAATTCCAGACTTGATTGTAATACATGGACTGAATCTCGCTGTCCATAGCCTCCTTCCATTTAGCAGACTCAGGGCCTGCCATGGCTTCCCTGTAATTATTAGGTTCATCCAAATCTATTAGTGTACTATCGCTAATAAATGTATCACCTTCAGTGGTGATGTGATAACCATAATAAAACTCAGGTGTGTACCTAACTCTAGTGGAACGCCTCGGAGGTACGGACTCATCTATCGGCTCAATATGAGTTTCCTCCCCAAGTTGGTCGGTAGTATTTGAGGTTCTTTCACCACTTGACTCCTGAAGCTCTTCAAGGTCAATTTGCCTCCCACTGTCCCCTTGGCTTATAAATTCTCTCTCACGAAAGATTCCTCTTCTTGTTACAAAGACCACATTATCACTGGGTCTGTAGAAGAGGTAACCAAAGGATCTCTGTGGGTAGCCGATGAAAATACACCTCTCACTTCGAGGTTCAAGCTTATCATGAGTCTCACGCCTCATGAAGTCTTCACAACCACAAATCTTCATGTGGTCTAAGTTGGGAACTTTCCCAGTCCACATCTCGTGAGGTGTTTTGGCAACCTTTTTAGTAAGGACTAGATTGAGGATATGGGCGGTAGTCTCTAAGGCATACCCCCAGAATGAGATTGGTAACGAAGATTGACTCATCATGGAATGAACCATGTCTAATAAGGTCCGATTACGCCTCTCGACAACACCATTTAGTTGTGGTGTCCTAGGAGGTGTCAGTTGTGAGACTATCCCACATTCCTTAAGATAGTCAAGGAACTCAATACTAAGATACTCTCCTCCCCGATCGGATCGGAGCATCTTAATTTTCCTGCCCAAGTGATTCTCAACTTCCTGCTTAAACTCTTTGAACTTTTCAAAGGTTTATGACTTGTATTTGATTATGTAGATATATCCATATCTGCTATAATCATCAGTAAAAGTCACATAGTACCGATTAGCATCCCTTGTGGCTGATTTGAAGGGTCCACACACATCTGTGTGTATGAGGTCTAACAAACCCTCACCCCTCTCACAAGTACCAGTGAAGGGTGACTTTGTCATTTTTCCAAGTAAACAAGACTCGCAACTATCGTCCGACTTTAGGTCAAATGATTCCAAAACTCCGGCCTTCTGGAGTTGGCCTATGTGCTTCTTGTTAACATGTCCAAGACGACAATCCCACAGGGATGCTTTATCTAAGCTCATCGAAGAATCAATATGATATACATTATTTCCTAAGTTGTCTACAATCGACACAGTTTCATATACACCATCACAGGGTAATGCTTTAAAATAAAACACATCATTGTAAAAAGCATCAATAACACCAATTTTATTATCAAATGAAAAGGTGAAACCTTGTTTGTACAAACTATGAAGGGAAATAATATTTCTCACCATTTCTAACGAGTAACAACATTTATTCAAATGTAAAGTTAACCCATTATTAAGCAATAAGGAATAAACTTCAATCTTGGTCACATGTGATTCTTTCCTATTGCCCATGATTAGGTTTATCTTCCCGTGCTCCACTTCTTCACTACTTCTTAGGCCCTGCAAATCAGTACAAATGTGAGTACCACAACCTGTATCAAGCACCCAAGAGTTAGTGTTCAATGAGTTACTAGACAATATAGTATAAATACCTGCATGGGTGGGTTTAACTTTCCCATCCTTCACATCTTGCAGGTACTTGGGGTAGCTTCGCTTCCAGTGCCCCTTTTCGTGGCAGTAGAAGCATTGTGCTTCCTTTGGGTTTGAAGAAGGAGGAATGAGACCTGTGGTGGTCCCACTTGAGGAGGAGCGATCAAGGGACTTTCCCTTGGTACCCTTCAAAGGGGTTTTCCTCTTCTTCCCCTTTCCCTGCCCAATTACCAGAACAGGGGCTGTTGTAGGAGTAGGAGTAGAAGTAACAGCCGACTTACCTTTAGGTCACTTTCAACGATCCTTAAAAGTCCTTGAAGTTTGCTAAGTTTGACTTCCTCCTTGTTCATATGATAAGTCATACGAAACTTATCATAACTTGGAGGTAAGGAATGGAGAATGATATCAATCGCCAAGTCCTCAGGGAAGTCCACATTCAACTTCAGCAACCGGTCCACGAACCTTTGCATTTTCTGCAAGTGACCGGTGATGGGTTCACCATCTTTCATCTTGGCTGTTATCATTGAGGAGATGATTTCATAACTCTCTTGACGCGCGCTCTGATATCTATCCATCAGATCCAAGTGCATCTCAAAAGGGTAGAAATTTTCATAGGATTTCTAGAGTTCGGGAGTCATGGTAGTCAACACGATGCAGGACACTTTGGTAGCATCCCTCTCATGTGCAGTGTACTCCGCAACCTCCTCAGGAGTAGCAGCGGACTCATTGATGACCCTACGCTCCTTATCAAGGACATATTCCTTGTTCTCAGAGCGGGTAATCATCCTGATGTTTCTAATCCATTCATTGAAGTTATACCCATCAAAATTGACTTTCCTACACAAGTTCATGAGAGAAAAGCAGCCTGTAGGGTTTGAGCCAATAGTAGCGTTGGAAGACATCTGAAAGAAATAAGGATAAGTTTAATTAGATGAAGAGTCCTTAATAAGTCACCCAAATGAAATATTAAGGCTAGGACCCCACAAACTATTTCATAACTTGGAAGACGGATGCCGTAATCCAAGCTATGAAATATTTGAAGGTAGGTAAATGACGATTTACCAATTTCCACCATTATAAACGAAATAAGTTATTAAGTTTTAATTGGATTTGAAACTCCTAGATCTTTTGAGATACATTGAACTTTCAATGGAATGTTTGAATCTTGATTGTTCCCTATCAAGTTTGTGACTGGGATGCCGAGGATCACAAACAAGGTGTGAATAACCATTCAAATTGACTTGGTACCCTTAATTTTAACACCTAATCGATGTGTTGGTTAACCACACATGCTCCACTAAGGACTTGGTAAGGTACAAAGTGTAATTTCATGGGTTAGCACCTATTTCACATTTTCCTTAAGTAACTAAGATTGGGAATTAATAAAGCTTTAGTTACTTTATAATTTCATTATACTTTTAATGAGGATTAAGGTCCTATCCTACCCGTTCGGCTAACGACCCTCCACCAGTCAAGGAAGCGGTGGGTGAGAGTGGACACCCATTAAATTGCCATTTTATAAGCAGCAACCTTATACCCCCTTATAGACCGACTTCGTGAATAAGGCCTACTTGCGGTAAGACTGACTTATTCTTTTACATATATATAATGATTAAACTTTTAATATTATAGAAATATAAGGGTTGAATTTTAAACTTTTAAAATTCCAAGGATCTATTTGGAATTAAAGTATTAATGTGTGAGACTTTACAAATTCCAAGACTTGAGGGAAAGTATTGAAACTATTCAACACTCTTCATTTCATAACTTATGAGTTTTAATGGTCCATAAAAAGAAGACTCTTCATTTTATGTAACCTCCTTTCTTTAATGACTTTTTTTAAAGAAATGACTTTTGGTAATCCAGAACTTGAGTTCAAATTATGAATTCCATTAAAACATATAATCATGGATTTAACTAATCATAATAATCAAACAAACATACATACATGATCATATTAAAACTCATAGTTCAAGACAATTCATTTCATCAAGTTTCAAGACTATTAGCATAATCATATTAACACTAATCTTGAAAGTATGTCAACTACCTTGTAATTGGATTCAGATAATCATTACCATATCATTAAAAACAGTTTAATTGATTCAAAATAGTTATAGGTAATGATCCTAACCCAATTCTGGCCAAAAAACTCGAACAACATGCATTCTGCCCAACAAACTCGTCGAGTTCCTTGAAGAACTTGTCGAGTTCATGCCCAAAGTCATGAACTCGTCAAGTTTTCTACATAAACTCATCGAGTTTTGTAGTCTTGACAAATTTCAGCTTTGCAAAATCACATAAACATCAATATAACAGAAAACAAGCCTAGGCTCTGATACCATTGATGGGTTTTGAGCATCCTAACAACCTTAAGGTGAACATACAACCCTAGATGCTTTGGAACTATGTTTTGTCTATTATACATGCAAAATTATTTCCAAAGCCTTCACATATCTAGCATGAAATCCTAGGTATATAAATAACAAAAACTCTAGATAGAATTACATACTTTTTCTTGTAGTGATTCGCTTGGAGTTTATGAGCCTAGCACCAATAATGTGGATGCCTCAAGTGATGTAACAAATCACCAAAACAAGTTGGAAACTCTTGAGAGTATAAGAGCACTATAGAAATCGGCTCACATTTATGCTCACACACACTAGTGCCAATTCTAGAACCAAGGACTCATTTATATAGTATGGAGGATTAGGGTTAAACCCTAATACCCATGACTCTTCATTTACCTAGGATACATGGCTTAAAAGCTCCATGGACTATCCATGGACTCCATATACTCTTAGCCCGTCCTAAATAAATCTTAGCCCAATCCATATATATAAATAAGAGTCCATATATAATTAGCTCCTTTTGATCACTAAATTAATTCTAAATTAATTCTCAATCAATACTAATTAAATAATTATGATATCATATTTATATATTATAACCAATAATATATTAATATATCACATGCTTCTTATTCTCAAAAGTATATCCAAACAAGTTGTTAGGTGAAGTGCAACCCAAATGCACCATGTCGGGTCGGGTCAAGTTAATACCAAATATAGTTACGGACATAGACACCTTATCCAACAATAACTTCTCCGTTATAACTCGAATTTCGGCATTCTTTATATATCCGGAACCCTTGTCACGACTAACTTAGTTAAGATTATTCATTCTAAATAATCTTCTATCAAAAAGTCATTTTTGACATTTACTGTCTCTTAATTGAGTAGCCCTGATCTACGGGCGTTACAGTAGATATAACCATATCTGCTATAATCATCGGTGAAAGTCACATAGAAGCGGCTTGCATCCCTTGTGGTTGATCTAATAGGCTCACACACATCGATGTTTATGAGATCCAATAAACCCTCACCCCTTTCATAAGTACCAGTGAAGGGTGACTTGGTCATCTTTCTAAGTTAACATGACTCACACACGTCATCGTCCCTAAGGTCGAATGACTGCAACACTCCATCCTTTTGGAGTTGGGCTATGTGTTTCTTGGTTAGATGTCCAAGACGAAAATGCCACGAGCATGCTTTGTACAAATCATTGGAAGAATCGATATGCAACACATCATTTCCTATGTTGTCTACAACCATCACAATTTCATATATTCCATTACAAGGCAATGCTTCAAAATAGAAAAAACTATTAAAGAAAGCATTAATAGAACCTTTTTCATTATCAAATGAAAATCTAAATCCTTGTTTATATAAACCATGAAAAGAAATGATGTTTCTTGCCATTTCTGGTGAACAACAACAATTATTTAACTTTAGTCCTAACCACTCTACTAAGCACTAAAGAGTGAACTCCAATCTTGGTGACATGTGACAATCTTCTGTTCCCCATAATCGATTTTATCTTCCCATGCTCCACATCCCTATTTCTTCTTAGGCCCTACAAATCAGAACAAATGTGAGAACCACATCATGTATCAAGAACCCAAGAAATAACATGCGATGAATTATTAGATTGAATAGTATAAATACCTGCTAAGGACTACTTGATCTTCCCATCCTTGATGTCTTGCAGACATTTCTGGCAACTTCATTTCCAATGCCCCTTCACATGACAGTAGTACCACTCTACATCCTTTGGGATGGAGGAGGTGCAGTGGGACTAGCCTTGGTTCTACTAGAAGGGGTACCATTATGGGACTTTCCTTTACGGTGGATATTATAAGGAGCCTTCCTTTTCTTACCCTTCCCCTACCTAATAGCCAAGACAGGGGCAGCTATAGGAGTTGATGCAACGTATTTGTCTTTGGGGTTGCTCTCATCAGTCCTCAACAAGCCTTGAAGCTTGCTCAAGGTGACCGCCACCTTGTTCATGTGGTAGGTCATGCGGAACTGGTTGAAACAAGGTGGCAAGGAGTGAAGAATGATATCAATCGCCAACTTTTCATCGAAGTTAACATTTAACATCAGTAGGCGGTCGACATATCTCTGCATTTTCTACAGATGGGATGTGACAGACTCTTTGTCCTTCATCTTGGTCGAGATCATCGAATTGATGATCTCGTACCTCTCATTCCTGGCACTTTGATAGTACCTGTCTAGTAAATCCTGGTGCATCTTATAGGGATAGTAATCCTCGTAGGACATTTGGAGTGCTGCAGCCATAGTCACAAGCATGATGTAATGGACTTTTGTAGCATCGCGCTAATGAGCCTCAAAGGCAGCGTTCTCTTCGGGAGTAGCAGTGTTGACATCCACTTCCTTTAACTCCTTGTCGAGGACATACTCCTTGTCCTCGTATCGAGTAACCATTCGAATGTTACAGATCCAATCATTGAAATTAGACCCACTGAAGATTACCTTCCTACACAAATTCCTGAGTGAGAATGAGCCAGAAGAGTTGTTGTTCGAGTTACACATTTGAAAAGAAAAGAGACAAAGTTTGATTAGTTAAGAAACCCCAATTAAACACCCAAATGAGAAATTAGGGCTAGGATCCAACAACATTATTTGCAATTTAGAAGAGGGATGTAGTAATCTAAATAGCAAATAATTTAAAGGTAAGTAAATGACAATTCACTAATTTACACCATGAAAGACGAAAAAGATTAAGTTTTAAATGTATTGAAACTCCTAGATCTTTTGAGATTCATTGAACTTTTCAATGACATGTTTAAATCGCGATATGCCCTTCAAGTTTGTGACTAGGATACCGAGGATCACAAACAATGTGTGAATAACCATGCAGACGTACATGGTCCCACAATGTTACAATCACCTAATCAATGTGCCGGTTAGCCACACACGCTCCATTCATCAATGACAAACATCGAGTCACCCTTTTCCACCTTTGTTAGACCCAAATTAGTGTGCTAGTTAACCACACACGCTCAACTAACGTCTTGGCAAGGGTACAAAGTGTAATTTCATGGAATAGCATCATTTTCACATTTCTCCTAAAGTAACTAATATTGGGAATTTAATAAAAACATTTAGTTACTTAATTAATCATTATACTTTTAATGAGGAATTAGTTGCCCTATCCTACCCGTTTGGCTAACGACCCTCCACCAATCAAGGAAGCAGTGACTGAGAGTGGACACCCATTAAACTACCATTTTATAAGCAACAACCTTATACCCCCCTTATAGATCGGCTTCGTGAATGAGGCCTACTAACGGTAAGACTAGCATTTATCTTATACATATATAATAATAATTCTTATAATATTATAATAGTATAAGGGTTGAATTTTAAGCTTGTAAAATTGTAGGGTTTAGAATTTAAATATTTCAAAATTAAACTTTTAATCATATATTTAAATTCCAAAACTTGAGGGAGAGTTTTGAAACTTTTCAAAACTATCTAGATCAAAATTCAAATAATATAATTAAACAATTAATTGGTGATTATCTAATTTTGACCTAATCTAATTCCATGCAAGATAATTCAATCAAATAATTCAAATAATTAAGGTTTATCATATAAGGCAATAATAATCTAATTAATTGATAAATATCTTTTATTTTGACAAGGATAATCACATCAAATTAATAAAATTTAGATTTTATCAATCAAAAACATTTTTTTGGTTTCCAGTGGCCGATTTTTGATGCCTTAGGGGTTCCTTATATAGTGGTGTTGCTACGGTTTCAGTCAAAACCCTAATTGGATAGCTTAGGCCTTAAGCCATCCAAAGAACCTTCTGGAATAAGGCCATGGACGATATCATAGTGGGCTTCCACTCTAATTTTTGTCCCGCTTATATCCATAAGGGTCTACAACCCAAATCCAATTATCTTATAATTGCAATACTCGTCCCCTAAGTTTAATTAATCTCTTTTGATCACAAAATTAATTTCTTAATTAATTTGTGACGAATATTAATTAACTAATATGATTTCTCTTTTAATATATTATTCTTATAATATATTAATAAACCATAATAACCTCTTTCTCCATTTATCATCAATCCAAGTTGTTTTGGTGAAGGCAACCCAAAAGGACCATGCTACAACCGGGTCAAGTACATACCAAATATAGTTATGGACTTGGACACTAATCCAACAATATATAATTAAAATCCTATAAGCATTAGAATGTGTGTTTCCGCCTTATTTCCTATTCCATGTTTGGTTGTGGATTTATGGCAGAGTCACTCATTTGACTGTCCGTTCGATCTTGAGTATATATACTTGTATACTCTAAGTGATCATAGGACGAAGTAGTATGGGTCACACCACTTACATGAAATAGAACTTCGAAATACAGATTATAAACATAAAAAGCTTATACATTTTGGTCTTAAGGTATTAAGACCACGATATGGATTGGTGCCATTTCTTCTCTTGGAGGCAGGGCAATAGATTTATCTTGTCCATAGGATTCTCTGGATGAACATACTTACATTTTTAAGGAACAAAGAACATACTTTTATATACCAAATGCTTATGAACTCACCAACTTAATTGTTGAAACTTTTTCAAACCACTTGTATTCTCAGTAAATCAGTAGACAGGTACCTCCACAAGTGTCATGAAGACGGAGCATAGTAGTGTCACGTCCTATCTTTTGCTATAGGTTTGATGTTAAACAAACAATGTTTTCAACAAAATGTAAATTATATATTTTCAATATACTGGTTGTCTTTCATTGATTACTATTATTGAATTGTTATGATACTATACATGACATCATCCACCTCCGAACGTTTCCGCCGTTCTTGTTTGGGGTGTGACAGATTGGTATCAGAGCATTGTTTATTATAACATCAAGATTACCAGGTACTATTTTCATTATTTATTTTTGAGGATCATTGATCTTCTCGACAAGTTGGTGCTATAACTCGTTTAGTAGAAGCGGTTTGACACGTGAGTTTAATGAACTACTCGACAAGTCTGAGGGTAGACTCGCCGAGTAGGCGTTGGGATGAGAAACCCTAAATTCCCGGGTTAAGAGCCTATTTAAAAGAACCTATAGCCTCCTTAGGCGGCCACATTTCATAGAAAGAAACCCTAACATGCCCTTTTCGTCGTATAGAGAGAGAGAGAGAGAGAGAGAGACCATTTTGAGCATTCTTGAGCTTCTTGGAGGAAAGATTGGAAGAGTTTGGTAGATCTAATCAAGAGGAGGTTCTGGATCTGGAATTCTTCTGTCATTAGATGCTATTATGAGGTAAAAATCTCTCATTTTGGCCTCTTGTTCGTTAGATCCCATTTTGGGAAGCTTTTATGGTTTTCTCCCAACATATTCTGCTCTGGAGCTATATGGGTATGGTTTGAGGTTAGAACCTCAGATCCAGACTGGAGAGGACCTTGAGGGTCCAAAGTTTCGAACTTTTTTGAGTTAGAGGCAAGTCCCCATGCATTTGACCTTCCTTGGGGTTTTTAATGGCGTTATGAAGCATTTGTGTCATGCATGTTCTTCAAGATTGAACCTTTACATGACTTTTGGGGTATTAGGATACTAGATCTAGAGGTTGGAGTCGCAGATTTGACCTCAGACATCCATATGAGATACCAAGACGAGTCAACTCGCCAAGTCTATGAGATGACTCGACGAGTCAGATCGAGTTGTCCTAGTGATTCGTGACCCAGTAATAACCCGTCGAGGTTGGGACAACTCGACGAGCTGTGTGAAACCCTAGGAAGAATTCAGAGGATGCATGGGACTTGGTGAGACACCTGAGTGCACTCGGCGAGTCGGGTCAACCTTGGCTGTTGACTCATCTTGGCTTCTGTTGAATTGAGAGTAGGGCAATTAGGAACATTGAGACCATGGAGGGGTAAAATTGTCTTTTACCCATCCAAGAGAATAGAAAGAGAAAAGAGTATTTTAGTTGTAAATGAAGAAAAATAGGGATATTGATTGAAATGGTATCTAATGTGTTAGGCGGAGGCTAGTTCGGGATTCTTGACTATGTGTCCATTTCCTACTAGCTGCGAGGTGAGTTTTCTCACTTTACATACCTAGAGTGGTAACTAGAGTTGTGTGACAAAGTATCTTATATGTTATTTGGGTACTGTGATATACTTCATTATTTCTATGTGATTGTGCTATGCATTATTCAGAGTTTATAGAGTTAGGACCAGAAGGTCCATAGAGTTAGGACCGAAGGGTCCATCAGAGTTGTGGGACTGGAGGGTCCCACTGAGACACATTGACCGAAGGGTCTTATAGAGTTATAGCCTCGAGTGGCTAATGTGTTTTATGTGGTATTTTGGGGAACTCACTAAGCTTCGTGCTTACCGTGTTATGTGTTATGTGTTTCAGGTACTCCAGATGATCGCGGGAAGGCACCGCCATGATTGTACACATCTGTCCGTGATGACATGGAGGATTCTGGGATTTGACTTATGGTTGTGATTTTATGTTGACATCGAGACACTTATGATTTTATTGAAAGAAACAATGGATGAATTTTGCGTATTTTTTAAATGAAAATTTTGGTTGAAAATTTACGTGGTTAAAAGTTGGTACCAGAGCCTTGGTTTGAGGGATTCCGAAAAACCTTCGAGTATGTCTGGACTCAAACTGAGGATTTGAGAAAAAATTCAATAAATACAATCTTTCCTAAAAACAAGTAAGATTTTTCAAGAGAAAAGTAGAAAGGAGCAGTGTGTACAATCAGCTAGCGCCTGAACGGTGATTTCCCAAAATACCCTTATTTTATTTGGTATGTGATATTATGAGATATATATTACGTTTGCTAGAATGTAGGCTAGGTATTTCATATCTTAGGACTAGAGTGGCTTGATTTGTGATGCCTTTGTTGGATTAATGTCTAACTCCATAACTATAATTGGTAAGACTTGACCCGACCCGGCATGGTCCATTTGGGTTGCATGGCATCATGCACTTGGATAGACTATAATGAGAGAAATAACACCTAAGGTTGATTAATATATTATAAGTTATAATATATTAATAGGATTATTTAATTAGTATTGATCAAGAATTAATCTAGAATTAATTAAGTGATCAAAAGAAGACTAATTAAATATATGGGTTGATTATGTAAATCATCCATACTTGTATAGTGGGCTAACGCTCCATGGATAATCAAGTTGGGCTAAAACCCATAGGATGGTCCATGGATGCTCCATGGTGTATTTGAACCCATGTATCCAAGGAAATGGAAGGCTATGACAATTACGGTTTTTCCTAATTGTAACAACTATATAAGATCATATTCTTTGGGAAAAATCGGCCAGTATGAATAATAAGAAAGGGCTAGCCGATTTTAGGGGTGTTCAAGTTTCTCTCAAGTTATTCCAAGTGTATTTGGTGTTGTATGAACCATTTGAGGTGTCACACTTGAGGCATTAGGCACTCAAGCTACATGAAGACATTCTACATCAAAGAGCTATGTATTCTATCTTGTTATATTCATTATTTTGTATGCTAGATGAGGATAATACCTTGGATGTCCATAATTGCATGTATAATAGATAAAAACATAGATCCAAGGTATTTAGGGTTGCATGTACACTTAGGAGTCTTAGAATCCTCAAAACCCAATAGTGGTATCAGAGCTAGGCTTGTTTTCTTGTTATACTTGCAAAAGTAGCTGAAAAAATCAAGTTTTGATGCTGTCTGCACAGCAGACTCGCCGAGTCCACAACAAAATGCATCCAACTCGCCGATTTGGTTCGTGCACTCGACGAGTTGGACCCCCTGACATCATATATTCGATTCTTTTGGATGGAATGGGACTAGGAACATTACCCTAAGATGTTTTTGGACTTATAAACTTGTTTTTGATGTGGTAATGTTCATGCTAATCCAATTTCTAAGATAATTGTCATAATTTCAAGATTTGTATTAGTTTTTATGTTCATGCTAATTTCTTGAAGATTGATGATTTGAATTATCTTGTTCTTAGATTAATAGAAAAGTTGTGTGAAATAGTTGATTTCAATCCATTTTAATCTAAGAGTTGATTCCAAAGTGTGTTTTTGTAACTTGTCCTCAAGTTATATGAAAAGTCACATTTAAGAATCATAAAACTCATAAAAGTTGGCAAAGGTTACAAAATTAAGAGTCTAGTTCTAATTAAATGGTTTTATGACTCCGTAACATGTCCTCAAGTTATGTAGGTTCAAGAATATCTTCATTAAATAATAAATAAATAAAAAGTGTATCTTAATTAGTTCCATAAGTTACAATAAAAAAAATTTATTAATTAGTTTAAAGTCTTCCATAACTTGTCCTCAAGTTATGGAACTTGAAGAGTTTTTAATTAAAACTACTTTAAACTCATAAGTTATGGAATTAATTAGTTTTGAATAGTTCCAAAACTTTCCCTCAAGTTTTGGAATTTGAAAAAGTTTTCTCTTATGCATACTTTAATTCCAAGTTAAGCCCTTAGAATTTTAAAAGTTAAAATTCAACCGTTATACTTTATAATATTTTAAGTTAATAATATTTATATATATGTATAAGAGCAAGTCGTCTTACCATTAGTAGGCCTCATTCACGAAGTCGGTCTATAAGGGGGGTATAAGGTTACATCCTATAAAATGGCAGTTTAATGGGTGTCCACTCTCACCCACCGCGTCCTTGACCGGTGGAGGGTCGTTAGCTGAATGGGTAGGACAAGGACTAGAATTCTCCCTTCGTTAAAAGTATTAATGATAAATACTAAGTAACTAAACCATTTATAAATACTCAATCTTAGTTACTTAGGAAAATTTGAATAAGGTGCTAATCCATGAAATTACACTTTGCACTTTGTTTAAGTCGGTTAGTGGAGCGTGTGTGGTTAACTGCCACACTAACTCATATTTAACAAGGTAGGCAAAGGGTAACTTAATGTTTATCATAGTATCGATGGAGCGTGTGTGGTTAATCGGCACATCGACCGAGGGATAAACACTTAAGGGTACCAAGTATATTTGCATGGTTATTCACACCTTGTTTTGTGATCCTTGGGATCCCAGTCACAAAACCCCAAGGGCACACTCAAGATTGAAACATGTCATTGAACAGTTCAATGAATCTCAAAAGATCTAGGAATTTCAAATCGAAGCAAAACCTAGTAAGATTATTTCGTTTTCATGGTGGAAATTGGTGAATCGTCATTCACCTACCTTCAAATATTTTATGGCTTGGATTACGGCATCCCTCTTCTATGTTATAAAATAGTTTGTAGGGTCCTATTTCATATTGGGTGTTATATTAAGGACTTTAAATCAACTATCTTGAGTATCTCCCAAAAATATGTCTGGTTTAGACATTTATGATCTTCCTAAATCTCTTGAAACAAGCTTTCCTATATGAAGATGATGTCCCATGGAAATCATACTTCTTTCACCTCCTCCATATATTCTCTCTAACCCACAAGTTAATGAAAAGTTTAAGGTCACTCAAGCCCTATTGGCAAGCAAAGGTCTGTGTGTGATCACATCTTGGAGATGTAATCACATATTGAAGAGGCGGGAGAGTTGGGTGTCTAAGTCTTGAGAAAGTTGGTGGCTTAACTACTTTCTAAGTCACATAGTGAGTTACTTTGGGACTCCTATGAAACAGACTATGACAAGACCCTTAATGATCTTATGTATTTGATAAGATCAACTTCCAAAACTTTATGGACATTAACAATAATGACATTGGATATCCAGTAAAGCTCTCTCTTCCCAATGGAAAGGGACCGGCCATAGTCAACTAGATTGACCAAATGGTAAAGAGAGAGGCTAAGTCTGAGATAGTCCCATTATCAAGGGTCCATTGCCAAAGAAGGGGGCATTGGTTGTGAAGCTGCCAAATTTTACCTAAGGATGTTAAAGTCAATAACTTTGACTCTACTTCAGGTAAAATTCACTATCTAACTCTGCTAAGTTTCTATTTTGAGATTCTTGATACATGATGTGATTGGGTCACATGTTGATGTTTTTAAGAATCAAAGGAAAAAAATGATGAAACTTAAAGAAAGATTATGCCGAATCCGATCGCGTAGATGGATTTCTATCACGTAGTTTGAAGATCGGATTCTTGAGCTACATCTTAGGAGTTATGATATATTGCTTAGGATTAGATAACAACAAAGTTTTCATGTGCTTGTGCATTGTAAGGATAGTTTTTCCACAAAGTTTTAAAATAAAAGGAAAAATTTTAGATTTTATTTATTTTAAAAATATCCTTACAATGGCAGTTGTGGAATGTTGTTGTTGCTTATAAGATTCCATTAAGAGCAAGAGTGGAAATATGAATTTAATTCTTTCATTTCTGGTAGTGTCTAAATTTACGAAATAAGTAAATATTCTCATCACCCAAGTTTCAGTTGGACCGGAACTTGGAATCATGCAAGGTGTATAGCATGATGAATGAGAAATTTCAATCATTTGAAAATTAAGACTAACTACTTGTTCACATGGATGTGTGAGTCAAGTGAAGGACTAAGGGATCAAGTACACTTTCTTGTGCACTTTTCAAACTCCACCACAAAAGATGGATAAGACTATTCGTCATGATTTACTATGGTTTGTAAATATGATTATACTTACAAGCTTAAGTATAATTCTGAAACATTGGAAAATTTTCAATGTATGACAGAGCGAATAAGAAGAATCAAACTAGGCAAAAGGATAAAAGTTTCTCAAATCTGAAAAGATGGGAGAGTACTTTAGTAATCATGTATATATGATCATCTTAATGATTAAGAGACCTTATCGCAATTCATCCTCTAAGTGAATTCTTATAGTTAAGAAGAGGAGCTATGAATTGTTGAAGTGGTTAAATCAAGAAGATGAGTCATATTTCATTCGATAACAATTCTTAGAGTCATACTCCAAGATTGTAACTTGAGTGACATGTCTTAAAGAAAGTTTAAAAAACACTTGTCAAATGTAAGAGTAAAAGTTTTCTACTCTTGTACACTTGAAATTGGTAAGTTGTGATGTTTTGGATAAAACAAAGACCAACGAAGGCTAATTGTGTTAAGTGTCTGTCTTGGTTAACATCCACACTATCTCTTGAATATTTGGCAAGATAGTCTTATATGTCAAGAGGACAGTGAGAGTCTTAAAGATCCTGAAAAGAAGTTCAAGATCTAATCAAGAATAAAAACCTGTAGTTTAACACTAACACATGACGTGAGGTTTATAACCTATCGTGTTGACATTTTTGTGCCCATTCCAGTTAAGTTGGCTATACATTTGAGTTCTACATGTTCTCAATTGTTTTCATAGCTACTTGGAAGCAATGGCAGGCCCTTGAGCTGTCAGGTGGAAAGAAGTGAAGATTGCACAAGTTCAATCCATATGAGTTAGGATTTGTCACTAACCTAGTCTTGTGATTATGGTTTTGACAAATTCACATGGATAGGAACACTTACACCATAAATCTAAGTGTCATAAGGTTTATCTTCGATTCATGAAAATGATGGTAAGGAAACTCTTTCACTAAGTAGATTTTGAGTAGATAGCAATTGTGGGAATAACAAAAGGTCTAAACATTATGATTACGGAATCCATTTTCATAATTGTTTAGACACACCTGTGAGCTATCTAAGTCAAGGTGTATGATTTTGATAAAGTTTTATCAAAGCAATCGAGTATCAGAAATCTGAACATTGGTAAGAAAGTCAATAAAGTATTGATATCTTGAAGTCCAGCTGATTTCTGAGTACATGTGAAAGCTAGTGGGAGTATAAGTGTTATTATAATAATCATCATGTTAGTGGGAGCATGATAATTATGATAAAGGTTGCAAGTTAGAAATGTTAATTATAGAAAACAAAAGTTTCAATTCGTGAGGCTGCAGTGGTTGAAAAAGTTGTTTTGCTATAATTAAGGGAGAGGAAATTATACTTCATTTCAATTCTAAAAGCTTAGATTGAGATTTAAATCAAATTTAGTCAAGATTATATACGAATTTCATGTTGGAATGGCTCAACATAAGGAAATTTTATATATGGGTTCATTATTTGCGTTCTAAAATTTGATTATGATTACGTAATCCCTTTTCATAATCTGAATTATGTGAACTTGGCAAATAGAAATGAAAATATTATAGCGTAAGACTGGTTTAGTGTTTATGTGAGACATCATGAATCGTGTTCCATATGTTTTGGATATAGGATCGATTACATGTGTTGTATTCATCTTGTCTAAAATTTTCCAGATGCCTGGGGCATTAAGAAGGGAAAATGTCTAGAACTGGATATGACAAACAATTATGCAATTGTCGAGGACAATCTAAGGTTTACCAAAGATTGGTTGCTCAGGGACAGTTGGAACTATAGTGTTAATTGTTGGAAGGACCATATTTACATATTCTGAAAAGAGGCAACTCTTGTTCAGAAGTGATAGTCAAAAAGGGAATGTGGAAATGATCCCATTGGTTGAAGTTGTTTAATAAGTCTGTACAAGATTAGGAAACTTAATGCAAGAAGGATGTTTCCAAGGAGTTGATCTCCTTTGGAATGCTCTGTAATGTTTTTTTGTCAAATCTTTGTGACTTTGTGCATAATCATTACAAGAGAATCATTGAATATAAGTTGAGAATCTAACAGATTTAGGTAAAATGACATGAATTTGGAATTCCTGCATTTGCCATAAGAATTCGGGAGTGTGAAATTAGAATCATTGAAAGTTTGGTCAATTGTTTTATTTCAAAAAGTAAGGGTCATAGACAAACATAGTATGCATACTAGGTGTATGGCATGACTAGTGTTTAGAAAACATAGTGTACATGCTTGGAGCATGGGACAACTATTGTTTTAAATTGAAGAATAAATTTGATAGATGAAACAGTATACAATGAATAATGTGCAATCATATGGTGATAAATAAAAGGTGTTTTATTTATATTCATAAGTTCTGAGACCATATTAGATTCATTTATTCTTATGTTTCACTTTGCATATTTTGGCTTCCATAATAACTAGGTTATTCTTCTGGAATGACCAAGTTATTCAAACCATCCACAGTTAGTCATATGTTGGAAGTAGATATGAATCAAGACTGTCATGGGTTGGCTTGTAGAGGTCCAAGTTGGTGGAAAAAGCTGTGCTACAACACTCATGAGTGCTCATAAGTTCTGAGTATTGGATTCAACCTGCGCTCCTTTGAATCACTTCATGGATTTTATCACGAGTGATCATGAGACGATAATATATTATATTCTTCAAACCTAGAGATATGAGTTGTTACTATGAATTGATAGTACATTGATTGCACCAAAATGCATTAGTAACTCGATGTTATAAAACGTGCGTTTGTGTATGATTCAACAAGTAGGACAACAAACCATATGAGTCGAAGTTTATCCATTCCTTTTACCTTCGGGACAAAAGCAATATCTGTGGGCCCCTCAATGATTTAATGATGACACATGTGAGTGCTTGGCCAAGCCAGGACTGATTTGATTTGTTCAATCAGTCAGTCATCATGAATCGAAATCGGGAAACAACAAATGGATAGAGAGAATGATTGATAATCCATGTCTCAGTCCATACGATATCCATAATGGAGGAATATATGATAACTTATCTAATGGACAAGTCATTGACAAAGGTCAGAGTTCAACGAAAAGGTCAGAGTTTGATGGAAGCTTTTGAGAGCTATGATTGCCAGTAGGTTCTTGAAGTCAAACTTGCAATAATAGTTCTAGACTTATCCAAGTGGGAGACTGTTGGATTAATGTCTAAGTCCATAACTATAATTGGAAAGACTTGACCCGACCTGGCATTGTCCATTTGGGTTGCATGACATCATGCACTTGGATAGACCATAATGAGAGAAATAACACTTAAGGTTTATTAATATATTATAAGTTCTAATATATTAATAGGATTATTTAATTATTATTGATCAAGAATTAATCTAGAATTAATTAAGTGATCAAAAGAAGACTAATTAAATATATGGGTTGATTGTGTAAATCATCCATACTTGTATAGTGGGCTAATGCTCCATGGATAATCAAGTTGGGCTAAGACCCATAGGATGGTCTACGGATGCTCCATGGTGTATTTGAACCCATGGATCCAAGGAAATGGAAGGCCATGACAATTAGGGTTTACCCTAATTGTAACGACTACATAAGATCATATTCTTTGGGAAAAATCGGCCACTATGAATAATAAGAAAGGGCTAGCCGATTTTAGGGGTGTTCAAGTTTCTCTCAAGTTATTCCAAGTGTATTTGGTGTTGTGTGAACCATTTGAGGTGTCACACTTGAGGCACTAGGCACTCAAGCTTCATGAAGACATTCTACATCAAAGAGGTATGTATTCTATCTTGTTATATTCATTATTTTGTATGCTAGATTAGGATAATACCTTGGATGTTCATAATTGCATGTATAATAGAGAAAAACATAGATCCAAGGTATTTAGGGTTGCATGTACACTTAGGAGTGTTAAAATGCTAAAAACCCAACAACCTTAACCTAGGAGTTACTGCTACTGTGAGCTGCTGTGAGTGCGAGTAGGTAGCAGAGAGGAGCCTATGAGAGGCCTACTAAGGAGTAGTCTGTGTTTAGAGAAGCATAGAGTACTTGCAATCTGGGATCCCAGGAGGAGAACTTGGGATTAATATGGATACGGTGTGAAAGGTAGTATTGGGCCCGTACTACTGGAAGCACCAGATCGGTAAGCAGTCCAAGTTAGAATCCTTAGGTGCTGAGGAACAAGTAGGGGCGAGTGATTGAGTGCGAGTATTCTCGATCGAGTGCCTGATGATTTTTGTGTTTTGTTTCAGAGAGAGACATCACGGTGGGGCGGTGGTACCAATGGTACCAACGATGAGGAGATTTGCAAGATGATTCATGATGAGGTGGCCGCAGCTATTAGAGAGGCCATCCTGAAGATGTTTGGGTGTATCAAAAACACATTGATTGAGACATTTGATGAGCGCTATGTTGTGGTTACCGAGGCGGCAGCTGCTGCTGCTACCAGGCCACATGGGAGTGACTCGTTGTTGTACCGGGAATTCAGCAAAACGAAGCTACCGGAGTTTGATGGGACTCAGGATCCGATTGTTGCGATGATATGGATCTATGACATCGAGGGGTGTTGCTACCCTTGTTCCTGTCCGAAACATTTTCGGGTATGGTTCGCGCTGAACCAGCCTCGCTTGGGGGTGAAGCACAGGTGGAAGTTTGTGACATCCAACTTTACTCCTGCAGAGCTCACTACATTGTCTTGGGAGAGGTTTACTACTATGTTTCGATACGAGTATGTTCCCCCGATGGAGAGGGAACGATTGGCCCAGGAGTTCTTGTCCCTCAAGCAGAGGACAGAGTATTTGACAGTGATTACGAGGACGTTCCAAGAGAGGGCGATGTTCTGCCCTGAACACGTGTCTACCAAGCAGGCACGAATGAGCCGGTACTTGAGGATACTGAGGAGGGATATTCGCGAGTTTGTGACGAGCTCAACATACCGGACATTTGTTGAGCTCCAGGCAAATGCTCGGAAGAGGGAGATTGAGCTGGAGACTCAGGCCAGAGAGGAGGCGGAGTCTCAGAGGAGGGATCGGCAACCGACACAGTCTCATCCGGCTGCCAAGCGAACAAAGCCCGTTGATTCGAGGTTTGGGAACTAGAAGGGTCGCACTTGTGGCAAGTGTGGCAAGGGTCATGAGGGGATATGTTGAGTGGGTCTTGCTACAAGTGTGGCAAGGAGGGGCACATGGCTAAGGAATGCCCCAAGGGATTTGTAGTTTGTTTTCACTACTACCAGGCTGGCCACTAGAAGGCCAAGTGTCCTCAGCTCCTTCAAGGATCAACGCAGGCATCTGCACCTGCTGTTGTGCGAGCTACCGAGAGTCGGCCTATGAAAGCCGAGGCGCCGAAGGTTCGTGGGAGAGCCTTTCAGCTGACAGCAGAGGAGGTCTGCGCAGCACCTGATGTCGTGGCCGATATATTTTCCTGTATTGTTTGTGCTCACATTTTGTTATGCGTAGGTACTTTTCTTGTGAGCTTTATGCCTGCCCTAGTGTTATTCGACTCGGGTGCGAGTCGATCTTTCATGTCATTAGCATTTAGTCGCCACATCAGTATCTGGCGTGAGGCATTGAGTCGACCTCTGAGAGTTTCTATAGTCGATGCGCATGTGGTGTTTTCCATTGATGTGATCCTGGGGTGTGTGCACGATATTTTTGGTGTTGAATTTTCGATAGATCTGGTGCCAATTGCCATAGGTGACGTCTGCGTCATTGTGGGCATGGACAGGTTGAGCCGGTTCGGAGCTGTGATCGACTGCGAGCGTCAGTTGGTAACCATACGAGACCCCAGTGGGGGAGTGATTACAGTATATGGCGAGGCTACCCAATCTGGATAAGCTTTCTGCTCTGCTGCCCGAGCAAGGCAGAGTCTATAGCAGGGATGCAGGGGTTTTGTAGCATATGGGGTGGATACACGAGTTGCTGCCGAGAGATCGAGTTCTATCGCTGAGGTCCCAATAGTGAGGGAATTCCCGGATATTTTTCCCGAGGAGTTACCGGGTGTGCCTCCCGAGAGGCAGGTGGAGTTCCGAATTGATTTGATTCTGGGAGCGGTGCCTGTTGCCAAGGCACCTTATCGCCTTGCGCCACCAGAGATGCAGTAGTTATCCTCGCAGCTTCAGGAGTTGTTAGGGAAGGGATTTATCCGACCGAGTAGCTTGTTTTGGGGAGCGTCTATCCTTTTTGTCAAGAAAAAAGATGGTTCACACCAGATGTGGATTGATTACTGGGAGTTGAGCAAGCTGACAGTCAAAAACCGTTACCCACTGCCGAGGATCGACAATCTGTTCGATCAGTTGTAGGGCGCGTCTTGGTTTTCCAAGATCGACTTGAGGTATGGATATCATCAGATGAGGGTCTGAGAGGAGGATATCTAGAAGACGGCCTTTAGGACACGTTATGGGCATTACGAGTTCGTGGTGATGCATTTTGGGCTCACCAACTCACCGACAACATTCATGGATCTCATGAACCCGGTGTGCAGGCCTATGCTGGATCGATCGGTAATTGTGTTCATCGACAATATACTGGTGTATTCGAGATTCAGAGAGCAGCACGAGGAACATTTGAGAGAGATTCCTGGGGCATTGAGATCGGAGAGGCTTTATGCCAAATTCTCTAAGTGTGATTTCTGGGTACGGGAGGTCCAGTGCCTGGGACACCTCGTCAACCTAGAATGGGATATTCGTTGATCCAGCCAAGATTGAGGATGTTATGAGATAGGAGGTGCCAAAATCCCCTGCTGAGATCAGGAGTTTTCAGGGTTTGGCCGGCTACTATCAGAGATTTATCAGAGATTTCTCCATGATTGATGTCCCCCTCACCAGGTTGACCTGGAAAGGCATTGCTTTTTCTTGGGGTCCTGAGCAGCAGACCTAATTTGAGACTCTTCGCCAGAAGTTATGCGATGCCCCGACATTAGCTCTTCCCGAGGGGATGGAGGACTTTGTGGTACATTGTGATGCATCTATATCTGGGTAGGGGTGGTTCTAATGCAGAGAGGGCATGTGATAGAATACGCGTCGAGGCAGTTAAAACCCCATGAGACGAGATATCCCACCCATGATCTAGAGTTGGGGGCGGTGGTGTTCGCCCTTAAGATCTGGTGCCACTACTTGTACGGGGTTCAGTGTACCGTATACATGGACCACATGAGCCTGAAGTACCTTATGGATCAGCCCAACCTGACTATGCGCCAGAGGAGGTGACTAGATGTGATGAAAGAATATGACTGCGAGATTTTGTATCATCTAGGAAAGTCTAGCGTGGTAGCCGATGCCCTGAGCCATAGATCAGAATGTGTCCCGATTCGAGACGTGTGTATGAGAATGACGGTGATGACCCCAGTCTGGATACCTTTTGAGAGGCCCAGGTGGAGGCCGTGAAACCAAAGAACCGCAAGAGGGAGCGGGTGGATGGGCAACTGTCTAAGTTTGTGACGGACAGCCAAGGACTTATGATCTTTCGAGGGCGAATTTGTGTGCCCTATATAGGTGGGGCCTGACGTGTGCTGATGGAGGAAGAGCATAGATCAAGGTTCTCGATCCATCCTGGGGCCACTAAGACGTATTTGGACCTGAAGAGAGATTACTGGTGGCCTTGTATGAAGAAGGATGTTGCCTAGATAGTCGAGAGGTTATTGACCTGCCGTCGGGTCAAGGCAGAGCACCTGCGCTCTCATGGTCTATTGCAGCCTCTAAAGATTCCCTAGTGGAAGTGGGAACTGATATCTATGGATTTTATTACCAAGTTAAAGAGGACTGCGCGTGGAGTGGACGCGACTTGAGTGATTGTATACGATTGATGAAGAGTTCTCACTTCCTCGCTATTAGTGAGAGATCTTCTGCAGAGAAATTGGCCGAGATTTATGTGAGGGAGGTGGTATCTCGGCATGGAGTGCCAATCTCAATTGTGTCAGACCGAGTCGTGCGTTTTACTTCCAGGTTTTGGAAGAAATTTCACGAGGAGTTGGGCACGTGCCTACATTTCAGCACTGCATACCACCCGCAGACCGATGGTCAGAGCGAGTGGATGATTCAAACACTTGAGGACATGTTCTGTGTGTGTGTCATGGACTTCGTAGGAAGTTGGGACACCTATAGAGCATTGGCTGAGCTCTCTTACAACAACAACCATCAATCGAGTACAAGTATACCTCCTTTCGAGCTCTTGTATGGGAGGAGGTTTCGGACTCCCATTTGTTAGGGAGAAGTGGTTCAGAGAGTGATGGGCAGCATGGATATAGTGCTGAAGATGACCGAGCAGATTCAGCAGGGTAGACAGAGGTTACTGACAGCCTAGAGTCGCCAGAAAAGTTATGCGGATAGGCGGCGGTCCGAGCTAGAAATCCAGGTCGGGGACTTGGTGCTTTTGAAGGTATCCCCATGGAAAGGGGTGATCCATTTCCGAAAACGGGGTCAGTTGGGACCCCGATACATCGGTCCTTTCAGAGTGACCGCCAGAGTGGGTAAGGTAGCATACCAGTTGGAGCTACTTGTGGAGTTGAGTCAGATCCATAACACCTTCCACGTGTCCCAATTGAGGAAGTGTGCAGCCGATGAGACGACAGTGGTACCACTGGAAGACATTCAGGTTGATGCGAGCTTGAATTATATTGAGAGGCCGATCGCGATCTTGGATTGAAAAGTGAAGGTTTTGAGAAACAAGGAAGTACCCCTGGTACAGGTTCAGTGGCAACATCGGAGAGGATCCGAATTAACTTGGGAGCCGGAGTCAGAGATGCGGGAACAACATCTAGAGTTATTTGCGGAACAATACTTCGAGGGCGAAGTCCAATTCTAGTGGGGGAGAATTATAACATCCAGATTACCAAGTACTATTTTCAATATTTATTTTTGATGATCACTGATCTACTCGACGGGTTGGCGCTATAACTCGACGAGTAGGCGCTGGGATAGGAAACCCTAAATTCCTAGGGTTGGAGCCTATTAAAAGGCACTTACAACCCTTTTGGGTGGCCACACTTCACAGAAAGAAACCCTAACCCGCCCTTTTCGTGGTGTATATATATATATATATATATATATATATATATAGAGAGAGAGAGAGAGAGAGACCATTTTGAGTATTCTTGAGCTTCTTGGAGGAAATATTGGAAGATTTTGGTTGATCTAATCAAGAGGAGGCTGTGGATCTAGCATTTTTTGTCATTAGTTGCTATTTTGAGGTAAAAATCTCTCATCTTGGCCTCTTGTTCATTAGATTCCATTTTGGTAAGCTTTTAGGGTTTTCTCCCAAAATAGTGTGCTCTAGAGCTATATGGGTATGGTTTGAGGTTAGTGAAGGGTTTTGAGAATTCTGACACTCCTATGGTGTACATGCAACCCTAGAAACCTTGGATCTATGTTTGACTAAGATACATGCAAATAATTATTTTTCCAAGGTTCTTATCCTATCTAGCATGGCATGGGGAACTCGAATAAAATAAAGCTAGTAGAATTACTTACCTTTTAGTTGTAGTTGATTGCTTGGAGTTTGAGAGCCTAGAACCAATAATGTGGATGCCTCAAATGGAAGTCACAAATCACCACAAACTTGGAAACTTGATAGAATAGTCACACCCTTCTTGAAATCGGCCATGTTAGTATACTCACCACAACTAGTGTGATTTTAAGAACCAAAGCCTCATATATATAGTGTGGTGGATTAGGATTTCATCCATGTAAACCCTAATACCCATGTCTTTTCATTTCCATGAGATCCTTGGGTTAAAGCTCCATGGAGTATCCATAGAATTTCCATGCAAGCCTAGCCCATTCCAAATAAGCATTAGCCCACACTATATAAATAAAAGAGCCCATATTTAATTAGTCATACTTTTGATCTCTAAATTAATCCAAGATTAATTATCGATCAACACTAATTAAACAATATGATTTTACATTAATATATTAGAACTTATAATATATTAATAAATCATAATTTATACTATTCTCAAAAGATTATCCATAAATTGTTTATGTGAAGTGCAACCCAAATGGACCATGCCGAGTCGGGTCAAGTACATACCAAATATAGTTATGGACCTAGAAACTATATCCAACAGTCTTCCACTTGGATAAGTCTAATAACTATAGTTGCATGTATGACTTCAGGAACCGATCAACAATCATAGCTCTTTAAGCTCTGTTAAACTATGAAGCGCCATTTTAGATAAGTGATCATATAATCCTCTGTTCTAGATATAAGTCGGACAAATACATGGAACATGGTCTTGCTTATTGTCCAACATTTGTTTCCCGATTTCCGATTTGTTTGACATAGAACTTAACTGAATACAGAAATTTAGTTCTGACCGGGCCCGGTACATAGGTCAAAACAGGATCATCGAGGGGCCAGGATATCGTTTCTAATCCTAGAAGGAACAAATAAACTTCAACTCATATGTTTGCTCTACTACTTGTTGAATTACACACAAAAGCACGGTTTATAACATCAAGTTACCAATGCGTTTTCGTGAAATCAATGCATAACCAACTCATAGGTAACAAATCACATCTCTAGGTTTGAAGACTTATATGATATTACCGTCTCACGATCACTCGAGATAAATTCCATGAAGTGATACTAGTGGGCGTGGGTTGAATCCAATACTCAGAACTTATGAGTACTCATGATTACTTATGAGTACTCATGATTACTCATGAGTGTTGTAGCTCTGCTTTGTCTAACATCTTAGACCTCTACAAGCCAACTCATGACAATCTTGATTCATATCTGCTTCCAACATACGACTGACTATGGAGAGTTTGAATAATTATTCTGGAAGTCAAAACATGCAAAAGAAATAAGAGTAAACGATTGACAAGAGATAACAACAATTCACTTATAAATAACATCTTTTATTTATCATCAAATGTCAGTTACATATTACAAATTTCATGATTATCTAACTACTAAAACTAATATCATCTTTCAGCCCTATGCTCCGAGCATGCTGCAGATGCTTAACCCGAGTCAGTCCCTTCGTGAGGGGATCTGCTGGGTTCTCATCCGATGATACCCTCTTTGCCACAAGGATTCCTTCTTCTATTCGATGTCTGATGAAGTGATATTTTATATCAATATGTCTGGATCTCCCATGATCTCTTGGTTCCTCAGCTAAGGCAACCGCACTATTGCTGTCACAGAAAATCTCCATTGGATCCTTTATAGCAAGTACAACTCCAAGGTCTCCGATTAAGTTCTTTAGCCATATAGCCTCCTTTGCCGCCTCACTTGCTGCTATATACTCTGATTCACAAGTGGAATCTACCAATTTATCTTGCTTGGAACTTTTCCAAGTGATTGCCCATCTATTTAGGGTAAAGACCCAGCCCGACTGAGAGCGGAAATTATCCCTATCACTCTGAAAGCTTGCATCACTATACCCTACAACTCTCAAGTCATCACTCCCACCAAGGGTAAGGACCCAGTCCTTAGTCTTTCGCAGGTATTTGAGAATATTCTTTATCGCTGTCCAGTGAGCCTTGCTAGGATTCCCCTGACATATGCTGACCATGCTCAAAGCAAAGGCAACATTAGGACGAGTACAGGTCATAGCATACCTGATCGAACCTACAGCGGAAGCATATGGTACTCGATTCATCTCATCTATCTCAGCCTTTGTACTCGGACTCAGAGTTTTACTCAGTCTGGCATTACACTTGATAGGTAACTCACCTTTCTCGTAATTGTGCTTGTTGATCCTTTTAAACACTTTGTCCACATATGTGCTTTGACTAAGTCCAATTAGTCTTTTACTCATGCTTCTCAAAATCCTTATCCTTAGGATATAGGCAGCTTCTCCAAGGTCCTTCATAGCGAAACACTTCCCAAGCTAGGACTTTACTTCCTGCAAGGTTGGGATGTCATTTCCTATGAGTAGTATGTCATCCACATACAATACCAAAAAGCTAACTATCCTCCCACTAGCCTTGACATATACACAAGATTCATCTTCACTCCTCGAAAAGCCAAACTCTTTGACTTTCTCATCAAAGCAAAGATTCCATCTCCGTGGTGCTTGTTTCAATCCATAGAGGAATTTCTCAAGCTTACACACTCTATTAGGGTACTTTGTACTGACAAAACCATCTGGTTGAACCATGTAAACATCTTCAACCAACTTTCCATTAAGGAAAGTGGTTTTGACATCCATTTTCCATATTTCATACTCATGAAATGTAGCAATGGCTAACAGAACCCAAATACACTTAATCTTGGCCACTGGTGAAAAGGTCTCATCATAATCAACTCTCGGAGTTTGAGAATAACCCTTTGCAACCAGTTGTGCCTTGTAAGTGTGTACATTTCCATCCATGTCGGTCTTCTTCTTGAACATCCATTTGCACCCAACTATCTTATGGTCAGGTACATTGTCAACCAAGTTCCAAACTTGATTGTCATACATGGACTGTATCTTGCTGTCCATAGCCTCTTTAAATTTGGCAGCCTCAGGGCCTGCCATGTCTTCCGTGTAGCTGTTTGGCTCATCCAGATTTACCAATGTGTTATCACTTATAAGTGTTTCACCTTCTGCAGTAATATGGAAACCATAATATTGCTCAGGCGCATTCCTAACTCTGGTGGAACACCTCAGAGGTAAAGATTCTTCAGTTGGCTCAACAGGAGTTTCCTCCTCATGTTGAGGGCTAGGGTTTGAGGTTCCTTCACCACTTGACTCTTGAATTTCATCAAGGTAAATTTGCCTCCCACTGTGTCCTTGGATTATGAATTCTCTCTCTCTCGAAAGAATCCTCTTCTTGCTACAAAGACCACATTATCATTGGGTCAGTAGAAGATGTAACCAAAGGATTTCTGTGGGTAGCCAATGAAAATACACCTTTCGCTTCGGGGTTCGATCTTATCGTGATTTTTGCGTCTCACCAAAGTCTCGCAACCCCAAATCTTGATGTGGTGTAGATTGGGAACTTTTCCAGTCCACACCTCGTGAGATGTTTTGGCAACCTTCTTTGTAGGGACTAGATTAAGGATATGGGCGACAGTCTCTAAGGAATACCCCCAAAATGAGATTGGTAGCGTGCTCGACTCATCATGGAACGAACCATGTCCAACAAGGTCCGAGCCTCTCAGCTACACCATTTAACTGTGGTGTCCTAGGAGGTGTCAGTTGTTAGACAATCCCACATTCCTTATGATAGTCAAGGAACTCAATACTAAGATACTCACCACCACGATCGAATCGAAGCATCTTAATGTTCCTGCCCAACTGATTCTCCACTTCTTTCTTAAACTCTTTGATTTTTCAAAGGTTTCTGACTTATGCTTGATTTAGTAGACATATCCATATCTTCTAAAATCATCAGTAAAAGTGACATAGAAGAGATTAGTGTCTCTTGTGGCGGTTCTGAAGGGTCCACACATCCAACAAACCTTCATCCCTAGCACAAGTGCCAGTAAAAGATGACTTTGTCATTTTACCAAGCAAACAAGATTCACAACTATCATCTGACTTTAGGTCAAATGACTCCAAGACTCCATCCTTTTGGAGTTGGCCTATGTGTTTCTTGCTTACATGTCCAAGACGACAATGCCATAAAGATGCTTTATCTAAGCTAGTGGAAGAGTCAATACACAATACATTATTTCCTAGATTATCTACAACATATACAGTTTCATACACACCATCACAAGGTAATGCTTTAAAATAAATAACATTATTAAAGATAGTATCAATACTACCATTATTATTATCAAAATAAAAGGTAAAACCTTGTTTATACAATGCATGAAAGGAAATAACATTTCTTCCATTTCTGGAGAATAATAGCATTTATTCAAATCTAATGTAAACCCACTATTTAGCACTAAGGAATAAACTCCTATCTTGGTGACAGGTGAATTTTTCCTGTTTCCCATGATCAAGTTTATCTTTCCCTACTCCACATTCTCACATCTTCTTAGTCCCTGCAAATCAGAACATATGTGAATACCACAACCTGTATCAACGACCCAAGACTTAGAATGAGGTGAGTTATTAGACAATATAGTGTATATACCTGCATGGTTGGGTTTTACTTTCCCATCCTTAAAATCTTGGCGGTACTTTGGGCAGTTTCGCTTCCAGTGCAACTTTTCATGGCAAGAGAAGCATTCATCCTCATTAGGTTTCGTAGAAGGAGTGACAAAACCTTTCTTGGTTTTGCTTGAAGAGGAGTCTTCAAGGGTCTTACCCTTGGTACCCTTAGAAGGGTTCTCTCTCTTCTTCCCTTTGCCATGCCTGATTGCCAAGACATTGGTCGTAGTTGGAGTAGGAGTAGGAGTGGTAACAATCGACTTCTCCTTTAGACCACTTTCGGCGGTCTTCAAGAGTGATTTCTTCCTTGTTCATGTGATATGCCATGCGAGATTGATCATAACACGATGGTAAGGAGTTCAAAATGATGTCTATTGCTAACTCCACAGGGAAGTTCACATTCAGCTTCATTAGACGGTCCACATACCTTTGCATTTTCTGCATGTGGCTCGTGATGGGTTCACCATCCTTCATTCGGGTTGTTATCATGGAGGAGATTATTTCATATCACTCTTGACGAGCACTTTGATGGTAGCGGTCCATCAAGTCATGGTGCATCTCAAAAGGATAGTAGTCCTCATAGGACTTTTGGAGCTCGGCTGTCATGGTGGCCATCATGATGCATGCCCCTTTTGTAGCATCTCTTTCATGTACCTCATATTCAGCAAGCTCTTCAGGAGTAGCAGTTTGCTCGAATACCTTCAGCTCCTTGTCGAGAACATATTCTTTGTTCTCATACCGAGTGACCATCCAAATGTTTCTGAACCAATTTCTAAAGTTGGATCCATCAAAGATGACTCTCCCACAAAGATTCATGAGAGAGAAGGAGCCAGTAGGGTTTGAGCCAGAAGCATTGTTATTGGAAGATATCTGAAAAGAAGAGGGAATAGATTAGATTAGATATAGAGATAGTCCTTAATAAAACACACAAATGTAATATTAAGGCTAGGATCCAACATAATATTTTATAACTTAGAATAGGGATGTCGTAATCTAAGATATAAGATATTTGAAGGTATGTGAATGACGATTCACCAATATCCACCTTGAAAAAAGTAATATTTAATTAGGTTTTAATTGGTTTAGAAACTCCTAGATTCTTTGAGATTCATTGAACTTTCTTCAACGGCATGTTTCAATCTCTAGTGTGCCCTTCATGTTTTGTGACTGGGATGTCGAGGATCACAAAACAAGGTGTGAAGTAACCACGCAAATTACTTGGTACCCTTAAATGTTTACCCCTCAATCAATGTGTCGGTTAACCACACACGCTTCATCGATACTATGATAAACATTAAGTTACCCTTTGCCTACCTTGTTAAAAATGAGTTAGTGTGCCGGTTAACCACACATGCTCCACTAACCGACTTAAATAAAGTGCAAAGTGTAATTTCATGGATTAGCACCTTATTCACATTTTCCTTAGTAACTAAGATTGGGTATTAATAAAAGGATTAGTTACTTAGGTAGTGTTTGTTTTTTGTCCGCAGATCTGCGTGACCTCTTCTGTCTGCGCCGCGCAGACCACGCGCAGACATTAGCCTTCGCAGACTGGTTGTTTTTTTGAAGACTGCAGACCTAAAAATGTCTGAGCGCCCTCTTCTTGGCACAGACGTGGACCATAGTCTTCTAACATCTTCAGACATCTTCTAGCCTAAAAAAACATATATATCTTTATTTTTTTTCAAGTTTTTTTTTTTTATTTTTTTAAATTTATATTTTTTCCAACTTTATTAATGATGAACAATTTGAAAAAAAAAATTACAAAACTTAATAAAACGTTCGACGATACAAACATTATATTATTGACAAATTTATAAATAAAAATTTATTATAATAATAGTCGTTGAAGTTGTTTATATAAATATGACAAAAAAATCATAATATATTCTTATATTTTTTTGCCACATTTTGTAAAACATTATTTAATACAATATCGTCAATTTCTCGAGAAAATATTTATGGTACTTTTTCAATGGATTTAATTGAAAAAAATCAAAGTTTATTTGCATCCATTTATGTATCAAATTTTTTGATCACTAAGTATAATGTTTACTTATAACTTTGCAACCAAAGTTGTTGGTTTTTATAAAATATATACGTTAATTTATATCATTTTTATTTTTATTTTTTATACAATAATACATAAAAGTTGATATAGATTCGTTGATTATTTATAACAAAGTCATTAAAATATTAAAAAATCACTTTGAAGTTTAAAAAAAAATCAGTTTATTTAGATTTCAGTTTATTTTAATAGTCCGCAGATGTTAAAAAACAAACAGTCTTCTTTTTTCAGACTGCAGACGTTTGGTCCACCTCTTCTACCGAAGAGGTCTACAGATGTGGTCCGCAGACTGCAGACATTTTGCCTCAGAAAAAACAAACAACACCTTAGTATTTATCATTAGTACTTTTAATGAAGGGAAAATTTTAGTCCTTGTCCTACCCGTTCGGCTAACGACCCTCCACCGGTCAAGGAAGCGGTGGGTGAGAATGGACACCCATTAAGTTGCCATTTTATATGCAACAACCTTATACCCCCCTTATAGACCGGCTTCGTGAATGAGGCTTACTAATGGAAAGACGACTTTGTTCTTATACATATATACATATTATTAACTTATAATATTATAAAGTATAAGGGTTTAATTTTAATTATTAAAATTCTAAGGGTTGGAACTAAAGTTTTAATTATGACTTTACTTGTTCCAAAACTTGAGGGAATGTTTTGTAAACTTTCAAAACTTTACATTTCTCATAACTTATGAGTTAATTGAGTATTAAAATAAAGACTCTTCATTTTTCTAACTCTTGTGTTCTTATAATGGTTTTTAATTAAAGTGTGACCTTTGGTTTTCCATAACTTGCGGACAAGTTATGGACTCCGTTAAAACACATAATGAACAAGAATTAAACTACCAAGGAGGTTACAAACAATTCCTATGATCATCTAGTTCATAAGTTCAAGAACATGATTATCAATAATTTCAAGAATCATAAATAACTTATATAAAACTTGTAATTTTTGATAATAGCCATTGTAAATGGATTAGAATAAACATTACACCATCTAAAACAAGTTTTATATCACCAAAACAGTTTAGACAATGATTCTAGTCCATTTCCAGCAGTAAAACTCGAAAAACTGGACATTGCAGCCTCTCCTCATCGAGTGCATGAACAGACTTGACGAGTAGCATGCATTTCTTCATGGACTCGTCGAGTCCCCCATGGACTCAGCGACTTCATACGTGCAGTGAACAAAAAAACTTGATTTTCAAGCTATTTGCATCATGTATCAATAAACAAGCCTAGGCTCTGATACCACTGATGGGTTTTAAGCATTCTAACACTCCTATGGTGTACATGCAACCCTATAAACCTTGGATCTATGTTTGACTAAGATACATGCAAATAATTATTTTTCCAAGGTTCTTATCCTATCTAGCATGGCATGGGGAACTGGAATCAAATAAAGTTAGTAGAATTACTTACCTTGTAGTTGTAGTTGATTGCTTGGAGTTTGAGAGCCTAGCACCAATAATGTGGATGCCTTAAATGGAAGTCACAAATCACCAAAAACTTGGAAACTTGAGAGAATACTCACACCCTTCTTGAAATCGACTCTCTAAGTATACTCACCACAACTAGTCTGATTTGAAGAACCAAAGGCTCTTTTATATAGTGTGGTGGATTAGGGTTACATCCATGTAAACCCTAATACCCATGCCTTTTCATTTCCATGAGATCCATGGGTTAAAGCTCCATGGAGAATCCATGGACTTTCCATGCAAGCCTAGCCCATTCCAAATAAGCATTAGCCCACACTATATAAATACAAGAGCCCATATTTAATTAGTCATACTTTTGATCTCTAAATTAATCCTAGATTAATTATAGATCAACACTAATTAAATAATATGATTTTATATTAATATATTAGAACTTATAATATATTAACAAATCATAACTTATACTATTCTCAAAAGATTATCCATAAATTGTTCGGGTGAAGTGCAACCCAAATGGACCATGCCGGGTCGGGTCAAGTACATACCAAATATAGTTATGGACTTAGACACTTTATCCAACAGTTAGAACCTCAGATCTGGACTAGAGAGAACCTCGAGGGTCCAAAGTTTTGAACTTTTTTGAGTTAGAGGCAAGTCCCCATGAATTTGACCTTCCTTGGGGTTTGCAATGGCGTTATGAAGCATTTGTGTCATGCATGTTCGTCAAGATCGAACCTTTATGTGACTTTTTGGTATTAGGAGACTAGATCTTGAGGTTGGAGTCGCAAATTTGACCTCAGACGTCCATATGAGACTCTAAGACGAGTCAAATCGTCGAGTCTATGAGATGACTCAACGAGTCGGATCAAGTTGTCCCAGCGATTCGTGACCTAGTGATAACCCGTCCAGTTGGGGGTCAACTCGACGAGCTGTGTGAAACCCTAGGAAGAATTCATAAGATGCGAGTGGACTCGGCGAGTCACCTGAGTGCACTCGGCAAATCGGTTCAACCTTTTCTGCTGACTCATCTTGGCTTCTGTTGACTTGAGACTAGGGCAATTGGGAACATTGAGACCATGGAGGGGTAAAATGGTCTTTTACCCATCCAAGACAATAGAAAGAGAAAAGAGGATTTTAGGTGTAAATGAGGAAAAGAGGGATATTGATTGCAATGGTTGTCTAATGTGTTAGGCGGAGGCTAGTTCGGGATTCTCGAGTGTGTGTCCATTTCCTACTAGCTACGAGGTGAGTCTTCTCACCATACATACCTAGAGTGGTAACCAGATTTGTCTGACAAGGTATCTTATATGTTATTCGTGTATTGTGATATACTACATTATTTATCTATGATTGTGCTATGCATTATTCAGAGTTTACAGAGTTAGGATCGGAAGGTCCACAGACTTAGGATCGGAGGGTCCATCATAGTTGTGGGACTGGATGGTCCCACTGAGACACATTGACCGGAGGGTCTTACAGAGTTATAGCCTCGAGTGGCTAATGTGATTTATGTGGTATTTTGAGGAACTCACTAAGCTTCGTTCTTACCGTGTTATGTGTTATGTGTTTCAAGTACTCCAGAGAATCGCAGGAAGGCACCGACATGATTGTACACATCTGTTCGTGCTGACATGGAGGATTCTGCTATTTGACTTATGATTGTGATTTTATGTTGACATCGAGACACTTATGATTTTCTTGAAAGAAAAAAGGGATGAATTTTGTGTAATTTTTAAATGAAAATTTTGGTTGAAAATTTACGTTGTTACAAGTTGGTATCAGAGCCTTGGTTTGAGGGATTCGGATACACCTTCGGGTATGTCTAGACTCAAACTGAGGATTTGAGAAAAAATTTCAATAAAAATGAGCTTTCCTAAAAACAAGTAAGAGTTTTCAATAGAAAAGTAGAAAGGAGCAGTGTGTACAATCAGCCAGCGCCCGAACGGTGATTTCCCAAAATACCCTTATTTTATTTGCTATGTGATATTATGAGATATATATTATGCATGCTAGAAAGTGGGCTAGGTATTTCATATCTTAGGACTAGAGTGGCTTGATTTGTGATGCCTCAACCTAGGAGTTATTGCTACTGTGAGTTGCTGTCAGTGCGAGTAGGTAGTAGAGAGGAGCCTATGAGAGGCCTACTAAGGAGTAGTCTGTGTTTAGAGAAGCATAGAGTACTTGCGATCTACGATCCTAGGAGGAGAACTTGGGATGAATATGGATGCGGTGTTAAAGGTAGTATTGGGCCCATACTACTGGAAGCACCGATCAGTAAGCAGTCCAAGTTAGAATCCTTATGGCGCTGAGGAACAAGTAGGGGTGAGTGATCGAGTGCGAGTATTCTCGATCAAGTGTCTGATGATTTTTGTGTTGTGTTTCAGAGAGAGACATCATGGTGGGTACGCGCCACAACCCAGGGGGCAGTGGTACCAGTGGTACCAGCGATGAGGAGATTCGCAGGATGATTCATGATGAGGTGGCCGCAGCTATCAGAGAAGCCATCCTGGAAATGTTTAGGTCTATCAAGACCACATTGATTGAGACGTTTGATGAACGCTATGTTTCGATTACCGAGACATCCAAGAGGTGATTAGCATATGCCTAGGAATGGTTGTGTTGTTGCTACAAGTCTAAAATTTACTAACCCTACATGAAAAGGAATTCTAAAACCAAACATAAAGTTAAACATACTATAGGAGTACTTTATGATACTATACAATAACAACAAGTCTAAAAGCTTATCAACTTTGTATACCAAGACACTCTAGAACCAAAGATAAAGTTAAAATACTATAGGAGTATTTTAAAGAGCTATAAATAAGTAATGTGAAAATTGAAAGACCCTTACCGGTAGATTTATAATTGCTGAGTGTATATGCTAAAGTTATATATAACTAAGTTATTATAGGCTTAGAATTTGTGATTTCGCTCTACTTCCTGTTCCTTGTTTTATTGTGGTCTATAGTAGGATCACATATTCGAAGGTCTTTTCGATCTTACTTATATACAACATGTATACACTATGTGATTATAGGAGGACCCTGTTGGATAAGGTGTCTAAGTCCATAACTTATTTGGTATATACTTGACCCGACCGGCATGGTCCATTTGGGTTGCATCTCATCCAAACTATTATGGATAATTTTATGAGAGTTATACACATATGTTTATTAATATATTATGAGTTATAATATATTAATATGAAGTTACGTTATTTAATTAGTTTTAGTCTTAAATTAATTATGGATTAATTTAGAGATTAAAAGGAATACTAATTAAATTATGGGCTATTTGTTTTATATAGTGTGGGCTAATACTCATTTGTTAATGGGCTAGGCTTATGTGGAAGTCCATGGATGATCCATGGAGCTTTTAACCCATGGATCCTTGGAAAAGGAAAAGACATGGGTTATTAGGGTTTCACCCTAACCATGCATACTATATAAACATGCTTATGGAGCATGAAAGAGAGCCTAAGATAGCCTAAAAGGAAAAGCTAGTGTTCTAGTGTGTGTGTGCATGTGTGTGGCCGATTTATACAAGGTGTATATACTCTCTTAAAGTTTTCCAAGAGTTTGTGGTGTTTGTGATTCCATTTCAGGCATTCACACTATTGGTGCTTGGCCCTCAAACTCCTAAGAACCCAACACAACAAAGGTATGTAATCTCTTCTAACTCTTTTATGTTGAAATGTTCCCCATGCCATGTTAGATAGGTTATAAACCTTGGAAAATTATTATTCTGCATGTATTTAGACAAACATAGATCCAAGGTTTATTAGGGTTGCATGCACACTTAGGAAGTGTTAGATTGCTCAAAACCCAACAGTGGTATCAGAGCCTAGGCTTGCTTGTTTGATACTTGATGCAAAATAGTGAAAAAAGTCGAAATCGTTGCTGTCTGCATGCTAGACTCGCCGAGTCCATTGGGGGGACTCGCCGAGTCCAAGGCAAACTTCAACCTACTCGACGAGTCCGTTCGTGCACTCGGTGAGTAGGATCGAAAGAATGCAGAATCTCGACTTTTGCTGCTGGAAATGGACTGGAAACATTACCCTAAATTGTTTTGGTGTTATAAAACTTATTTTAGTTGGTGTAATGGTTGTTCTAATCCATTTACAATAGCATATATCAAAAATCCATGATTTTGTGTGTTCATATAATTCTTGAATTTTTGATGATCATGTTCATGTTCTTATGAATTTAGAAAATGATAGGAATTATTTGCTGAATTGTTTAGAATTAATTCTTAATCATTTATGTGTTTTAATGGAGTCCATAATTTGTCCTCAAGTTATGGATTACCAAAGGTCACTTTCTTTTAACACACACTTAAAACACATAAGTTACATGAAAATGAAGAGTCTTCATTTTTATGAACCTTTAATTCATAAGTTATGAAATGAAGAGTTTTGCAAAGTTACAAAACTTGTCCTCAAGTTTTGGAATTTGTAAAGTTTCACACACTTTAATAAACTTTAATTCCAAACCTTAGAGTTTTAATAGTTAAAATTCAACCCTTATACTATTTATAACATTAATGGTTAATTATTATATATATGTATAAGAATAAGTCGTTTTACCGTTAGTAGGCCTCATTCACGAAGCCGGTCTATAAGGTGGGTATAAGGTTGTTGCCTATAAAATGGCGACTTAATGGGTGTATACTCTCACCCACCGCTTGCTTGATCGGTGGAGGGTCGTTAGCCGAACGGGTAGAACAACGACTTTAAATCCTCATTAAAAGTATAATGAATATTATAAAATAACTAAACTCTTTTAATTCCCAATCTTAGTTATTTTAGGAAAATGTGAACATGGTGCTAATCCATGGGATTCACACTTTGTACCTTACCAAGTCGTTAGTGGAGCGTGTGTGGTTAACCGGCACACTAATTAGACTAGTAAGGATCACGAAGGGTAACTTAATGTTGTCATAGATCAATGGAGCGTGTGTGGTTAACCGGCACATTGATTAGGTGATAATATTAGGAGTACCAAGTGAGTTAGCATGGTTATTCACACCTTGTTTTGTGATCCTCGGCATCCCAGTCACAAAACTTGAAGGGCACAATCGAGATTGAAACATGCCATTGAAAAGTTCAATGAATCTCAAAAGGATCTAGGAATTTCAAATCCAATTAAACCTAATTAATCATTTCGTTTTCATGGTGGAAATTGGTGAATCGTCATTCGCCTACCTTTCAAATATATTATTACTTAGATTACGGCATCCCTCTTCTAAGTGTAATATATTGTGATTGGATCCTAGCCTTAATATTAAATTTGGGTGTCTTATTAAGGATCCTAAATATCTAATCTAAACTTACTTTCTTCTTTCAGATGTCTTCCAACACTAATGCTTCAGGCTCTAACCCAACTGGTTCTTTCTCTCTCATGAATCTTTGTGGGAGGGTCATCTTTGATGGTTCCAACTTCATGGATTGGATTAGGAACATCAGGATGGTTACTCGTTACGAGGACAAGGAATATGTTCTCGATAAGGAGTTAAAAGAACTTGATGAGTCTACTGCTACTCCTGAGGAGATCGCTGAATTCAGGACTCATGAGAGAGATGCTACTAAGGTGGCATGTATCATGATGGCAACGATGACAGCCGAGCTCCAAAAGTCATACGAAGATTTCTACCCTTTTGAGATGCACCAAGACTTGATGGAAAGGTACCATCAGAGTGCTCGTCAGGAGCGGTATGAAATAATCTCCTCCATAATAACTACCCGCATGAAGGACGGTGAATCCGTCACGGGCCACATGCAAAAGATGCAAAGGTATGTGGACCGTTTGCTGAAGCTGAATGTTAACATCCCCGAGGAGTTAGCAATTGACATCGTTTTGCACTCCTTGCCTTCTTGTTATGATCATTTTCGAATGACATATCATATGAACAAGGAGGAAGTTACCCTCAGCAAGCTTCAAGGACTCTTGAAGACCGCTGAAACCGGTCTTAAGGGTAAAGCGGTTGTTACCTCTACTACTCCTACTCCAACTTCTACCCCTGTTTTAGCTATTGGGCAAGGCAAAGGGAAAAAGAGGAAGCACCCTTCGAAGGGTACCAAGGGAAAGTCTCTTGAAGGCTCCTCATCCAAGACTAAGAACGGTTCTGTCACTCCTTCTGCCATTCCAAAGGATGCTGAATGCTTTTATTGCCATGAAAAGGCACACTGGAAGCGAAACTGCCCTAAGTACTTGCAGGATCTAAAGGATGGGAAAGTGAAACCCACCTATGCAGGTATTTACACTATATTGTCTAATTACTCAACATATTCTAACTCTTGGGTGCTTGATACAGGATGTGGTATTCACATATGTTCTGATTTGCAGGGCCTAAGAAGAAGTGAGGATGTGGAGCAAGGGAAGATAAACTTAATCATGGGGAATAGGAAGGCTTCACCTGTTTCCAAGATTGGAGTTTATACTTTGTTGCTTAATAATGGGTTAAAATTAGATTTGAATAAATGTGTATACTCGTCTGAAATGGCGAGGAATATTATTTCGTTTCATGCTTTGTACAAACAAGGTTTTACCTTTTCGTTTGATAATGAATGTGGTGGTATTAATGCTTTCTTTAATAATGTGTTTTATTTTAAAGCATTACCTTGTGATGGCGTGTATGAAACTGTGTCGATTGTAGACAACTTAGGAAATAATGTGTTGTATATTGATTCTTCTACTAGCCTAGATAAAGCATCATTGTGGCATTGTCGTCTTGGACATGTAAACAAGAAACGCATAGACCAACTCCAAAAGAGTGGAGTCTTGGAATCATTTGACCTCAAATCAGATGATAGTTGTGAATCTTGTCTACTTGGAAAAATGACAAAATCACCCTTCACTGGAACTTGTGAGAGGGGTGAAGGTTTGTTGGACCTAATACATACTGATGTATGTGGGCCATTCAAAACCGCCACAAGGGACGCTAATCGGTATTATGTGACTTTTATTGATGATTATAGTAGATATGGGTATGTCTACTTGATCAAACACAAGTCCGAAACCTTTGAAAGGTTTAAGGAATTCAAACAGGAAGTAGAAAATCAATTGGGCAGGAACATTAAGATGCTTCGATCCGATCGAGGTGGTGAGTATCTTAGTACCGAGTTCCTTGACTATCTTAAGGAGTGTGGGATTGTCTCACAATTGACTCCTCCCAGGACACCACAGCTGAATGGTGTAGCTGAGAGGCGTAATCGTACCTGGTTGGAAATGGTTTGCTCTATGATGAGTCGAGTTTCGTTACCAATCTCTTTTTGGGGGTATGCCTTAGAGACTGCCGCCCATATCCTTAATCTAGTCCCTACAAAGAAGGTTACCAAAACACCTCATGAAATGTGGACTGGGAAGGTTCCCAATTTGGACCACATCAAAATTTGGGGTTGCGAAGCCTTCGTGAGGCGTGAAACTCATGATAAGCTTGAACCCCGAAGTGAAAGGTGTATTTTCATCGGCTACCCACAGAAATCCTTCGGTTACCTTTTCTACAGACCCAGTGAGAATGTGGTCTTTGTAGCACGAAGAGGGATCTTTCGCGAGAAAGAATTTATAAGCCAAGGAGACAGTGGGAGGCAGATTGATCTTGAAGAAATTCAAGAATCAATTGGTGAAGGAACCTCAGACACTAGCAATCAACCTGAGGAAGAAACTCCTGTTGATCCAGCTGACGAGTCTGTACCTCCGAGACGTTCCACACGGGTTAGGAACACACCTTCGTTTTATTATGGTTTTCATATTACTACGGAAGGTGATACGTTTATTAGTGATAATACACTAGTAAATTTGGATGAACCTAGCAGTGTTAAGGAAGCCATGGCAGGCCCGGAGTCTGCTAAATGGAAGGAGGCTATGGACAGCGAGATACAATCCATGTATGACAATCAAGTTTGGAACTTGGTTGACAATGTACCAGGTCGTAAAATAGTCGGGTGCAAATGGATCTTCAAGAAAAAGACCGACATGGAAGGAAAAGTGCATACTTATAAGGCTCGACTGGTTGCGAAGGGTTTTACTCAAACTCAAGGTATTGATTATGATGAAACTTTCTCGCCGTGGCCAAGATTAAGTCTATTAGGGTTATGTTAGCCATTGCAGCATTTCATGATTATGAAATATGGCAAATGGATGTCAAAACCGCTTTCCTTAATGGAGAGTTGGCTGAGGATGTGTACATGAATCAGCCAGAGGGTTTTGTCAATGCAGAGTACCCTAATAGAGTATGCAAGCTTAAGAAATCCATTTATGGATTAAAACAAGCATCTCGTAGCTGGAATCTTTGTTTTGATGAGAAGGTAAAAGAGTTTGGCTTCTTGAGAAGCGAAGATGAGTCTTGCGTGTATGTCAGAGCTAGTGGGAGTATAGTTAGCTTCTTGGTACTGTATGTGGATGACATACTACTCATAGGAAATGACATCCCAACCTTGCAGGAGGTTAAGTCCTGGCTTGGGAAGTGCTTTGCTATGAAGGACCTAGGGAGGCTACCTATATCCTAGGGATAAGGATATTAAGAGAAAGGAGTAGAAGACTAATTGGACTTAGTCAGAGTATCTACTTGGATAAGGTGTTGAAAAGGTTCAACATGGAGAATTCCAAGAAAGGAGATTTACCGATCCAAAGCAATACCAATTACCATATACTAGATTGAATAAGACTTGTTCTGAATGTGGTGAAACGTGGAATTTCAAAAGGAATTGCCCAAAAGAGAGCAATGTCAGGGGTGCAGGAAGAGCTTTAACCATGGGGCAGGAGGAGGACGTGAACGATCCTACCATAGATACCGGTACGTTCCTCTTTACATAACTTATTTTTGTAACGACCCAATTTTCACGTCCAAAAATTTCATATTTAAATCAATACTTTGGAAAATATTTGTGAATAAACATCATTTCATCCTATCATTTCATAAACATAATTTGTGTCTGAAAACCAAAACATAAAAACAACCATAATGTCAGAGTACAAATCCCATAATAACTCATGGTGCGGAAACCAATGTGCGTGTATGATGTGTCGCTACCGCGCCAGCTCCTTCCCCTTCGAAGAAAAGGTACCTGAAAACAAAACTGTAAACCGTAAGCACGAGCTTAGTGAGTTCCCCCATCGTACCACATACAATACAATCACATAACATACAATACTGTCATGCATATCTGAGTGGCCGACCTACCCCTTCGGTCCTTTCGACCGGACATTAACTAGCATATCTGGGTGCTAGCCTCCCCTTCGGTCCTTTTGACCGGACAATGCCTGGCATATCTGGGTGCTGGCCTCCCCTTCGGTCCTTTCGACCGGACACTTCTTGGCATATCTGGGAACTGGGGACTATTTCACCCCTACTTCTTGGCATATCTACCAACTTTTCGGCCGAGACGCTCTCCTAAATCGGAATAAAATGGGCGCTCTTGGTCAATCGGTCCACGATGACTCATATCGAATCAACTCCTCGCGCGGTCCTGGGAAGCTTTGTGATAAAATCCATCGTAATATCTTTCAATTTCCATAGCGGGATATCCAACGGCTGCATCTTACCGTGAGGTCTCTGATGCTCGACCTTGACCTTCCTGCAGGTCAAGCACTGCTCCACGTACCATGCCACATCCCGCTTCATGCAGGGCCACCAATAGTCCAGACGAAGATCCCTATACATCTTCGTCGCCCCGGGATGAATGGAGAATCGGGATTTGTGCGCCTCCTCCATCAAGATCTGGTGCACGCCTCTGAGGTATGGCACCCACACCCTACGGTGTAATGTCAATAATCTCGTGCTATCATAGTCCAAGGAGGAAACCTGACCCACTATGCGCTCACTCTTCCGATGTTCCTCCTTCATGGCCTCCTGTTGGGCCTCCCGAATCCGCTCCAATAGCGGGGTCACCATTTTCATCCGCATGCAGATATCCCTGATCGGCGCCGCCTTGCGGCTAAGCTCATCGGCCACCACATTGGCTTTCCTCGGGTGCTAAAGGATCTCACAATCATAATCCTTCACCAAATCAAGCCACCGATGATGCCTCATGTTCAGATTTGGCTAGTCCATCAGGTACCTCAAGCTCTTGTGGTCCGTGTAAATCGTACAGCGAACACCGTAGAGGTAATGATGCCAAATCTTGAGGGTGAACACCACAGCCCCCAACTCTAAATCATGTGTCGGGTAGTTCGCCTCGTGAGGCTTCAGCTGCCTCGAGGCATATGCAATGCCATGCCCCCTCTGCATCAATACCGCACCCAGACCTGAGATGGACGCGTCGCAATAAACAACGAAATCCTCCACGCCCTCTGGCAGAGCTAAGATTGGCACCTCGCACAATCTCTGCCTTAACGTTTCAAACGCCGCCTGCTGCTCAGGCCCCCATCGGAAGATTACGGCCTTCCTCGTTAGCCGCGTGAAGGGTACAGCTATCTTGGAGAAATCCTGGATGAATCTCCGATAGTACCCTGCTAACCCCAGAAAACTCCATATATCAGATGGAGACTTCGGAGCCTCGCACCTCATCACTGCCTCTACCTTGGCTGGATCCACCGAAATCCTGTCCGAGTTGACAAGGTGCCCAAGAAACTGCACCTCGTGCAACCAGAACTCACACTTGGAGAACTTAGCATATAAGCTCTCTCTCCTCAGGGTCTCCAACACCTCTCGTAGATCCCCCTCATGCTCCTCCTGCGTCATGGAATAAACCAAGATGTCATCAATGAAAACTATCACAAACTGGTCTAGCATCGGTCTGCACACGCGGTTCATGAGGTCCATGAACACGGAAGGAGCATTGGTGAGCCCAAACAGCATCACCACGAACTCATAATGGCCATAGCGCGTCCGAAACGCGGTCTTCTGCACATCCTCCTCTCTGACCCTCATCTGATGATACCCCGAACACAGATCAATCTTCGAGAACCAAGATGCTCCCAAAAGTTGGTCGTAGAGGTCATCAATCCTCGGGAGTGGGTAACGGTTCTTCACCATCACCTTATTCAGCTCCCGGTAATCTATACACATCCGGTGCGACCCGTCCTTTTTTTTCATAAACAGAATCGGGGCTCCCCAGGGAGAACTACTCGGTCTAATGAATCCCTTGTCTATCAGCTCCTGCAGCTGTGTAGACAACTCCTGCATCTCGGGAGGACCCAACCGATATGGTGCCTTGGCTATCGGAGCCGCACCAGGGACTATGTCGATCCTGAACTCCACCTGTCGCTCCGGAAGTATCCCAGGCAACTCCTCGGGGAATACATCCGCAAACTCTCGAACCACGGGCACATCACCCATTGTCGCCTTACCTGCCTCCCAGGCGTCCATGACATAAGCGACATATCCTGCGCAACCCCGCTGAAGGTAACGCCTAGCACTCACTGCTGAACATAAGGCTGATTTTTGTTGTGGCTTCTCGCCCTGAATCACCAGCTCTCCCTCACTTGGGGTCCTGATCCGCACCAACCGTTGCACGCAGTCGATCACTGCCCCATTGGGGCTTAACCAATCCATACCGATAATAACCTTGTTCCCCCGCAAAGGTATGGGTACCAGGTTGACCAGATACCACTCCTAAAACAATCTCAATACATAAAGGCAACCATTAGTGATACTGATACCTCTAAAGGGATCACATCTATTACGAGATCCCTGGTTTTGCCTTAGCCTTCCTTGACTCGAGTACAGATCCTCTGCTTTCAGTAGTACGGGCCGATACTACCTTCCACATCTATCCGTACTTTCCTCAAAGATTGCTTCGACTCCACCAAGTCCCTTCATTACTACCGCTCTCTGCTATCCTCATCCTAGGCTTGCCTAGGAATCTCCCGACACTACCCTAATCGGTCCTCATCTGCCGAAGGTCTCCGTGTGATGGTGCTTATCCATCACCTGAATACAATCACATGCAACGAGGCTCAGATAATCCTTCGAGTAAGGGACCCATCCCTACCACGATTAGGACTCAAACAAGAGCTACGAAATAAAGTCAAACCCCTCACTCTGGGATTATTCGACCCTGATCGTATGTGCCTAATGTATCCACCTAATAGCTAACCCCCATCACCCGAAGTCCCTCAAAGCACAAATCAAGCAACATTCGGACGAAAAGGGAAAGATGTCTATAGTCACATCCTCAAAGCAGGAAACTATCCTAGCATACAATGCTGAGCTCACACTATTAGGCATAACCTATACAGGCTACCCTACTGCTGTTTACTCGATGCTAGCATGCAATTTTCATAAGCAGAAACACATATAACAGACATATAAGGCATCATTCCTAGATCCTTAGTCCTATACTAGCATGTTGTTCTACTGAATCTGATAAACATAAAATAACATTGTATGTGTACTTTGGGGAATACTTACTTGAGCTCGGCCGGTTGCGCACATCACACCCTTCGTTCTTTCTTAAAACTCTTTACTTAATCCTTTAGAAAACTTTTTCCTTTAAAAAAATCATTTTATTAATAAAAATTCTTTTATTCTCTCGATTTGAGTCTAGACACTCCCGAGGGTGTGTCCGAATCCCTCAAACCAGGGCTCTGATACCAACTTGTAACGACCTAATTTTCACGTCCAAAAATTTCAATTTTAAATCAATACTTTGGAAAACATTTGTGAATAAACATCGTTTGATCCTATCATTTCATAAAAATAATTTGTGTCTGAAACCAAAATATAAAAACAACCATAATGTTAGAGTACAAATCCCATAATAACTCATGGTACGGAAAACAATGTGTGTGTATGATGTGCCGCTACCGCGCCAGCTTCTTCCCCTTCGAAAAAGAGGTACCTGAAAACAAAACTGTAAACCGTAAGCACGTAGCTTAGTGAGTTCCCCCATCGTACCACATAACATACAATACTGTCAGGGATATCTGGGTGCCTGACCTACCCCTTCGGTCCTTTCGGTCGGACACTGCCTAGCATATATGGGTGCTGGGCTCCTCTTCGGCCCTTTCGACCGGACACTGCCTAGCATATCTGGGTGCCGTCCTCCCCTTCGGTCCTTTCGACCGGACACTGCCTAGCATATCTGGGTGCCGGCCTCCCCCTTCGGTCCTTTCGACCGGAAACTACCTGGCATATCTAGGTGCCGGCCTCCCCTTCAGTCCTTTCGACCGGACACTGACTGGCATATTTGGGTGCCAGCCTGCCCTTCAGTCCTTTCGACCAGATACTGGGGACTATTTCACCCCTACTACTACCACTATCACATAACATCATAACATGCTAGAACATAAACATATCAAGTAGTAGCAGCCTAGATGAATATCACAAAGACAATCATCTCACATACAACTCCTACTGGTGGGCCGACATTGTGGTCGTGGACCCACCGCTACTGGAAGGTAACTCACCTCAAAAAGTAGCTGCTGAGAGTCTGCTTACTAGACGACTGACTGTTGCACCAGTAATCCTCCGGCTATAAATCCATAAACATAGATTAGTCACTCCTAAACACCCTTAGGTCAAATGACCGACCTACCCCAGGTCCAAGGTCAACTCCTTGGTCAAAGTCAACTTCTAGTTGACTGGACTCGCCGAGTCATGGCACAGACTCGCCATGTCCCTTTCCTACTATCCCAACACTAACTTATCAAGCCCCTCTCCTACTCACCGAGTCACCCATAACTCACTACTTGGGATGTGACATCCCCAAAATCTCGGCCAGAAAAGACCGATTTTCATTTATGCTTTTAAATATTTTCAGAGTAAATCCTTTTGATTTGAAAGAGTTGCGGAATTTGTTCCCAAAAACAAAACATGATAAAACATTGTTTACCGAAGCATTTCATAAAAGAAATGTATTTTCATTATAATCAAAACTCGGGGTGTCATGTTCCGATACAGACCAATAAGCATAAACGAATACATTACAAGTCATATAACAAATATAAACATATGCAGACTTGTAAGCAAAACAACTTGATGGTTCATCCATCTCATGCCCTTCCGCCACTACCTGTAATACAATTTAAAACTGAGTGGGTCAGGCTTGGGAGCCTGGTGAGCATATAGGGTTTTCAACCCACAATAAATATCATATTTAATTTTCACCAACCAACAATAACCCAATTACCCATTCCCGTTATTCTCACTTTAATGTCCCTAAAACAACTAACATAAGGGACCTAGTCTAAGAATATTTCATCGGGGTGACAACACATGCTTCGGGGGTACCTCAGCAATATAAGTCAAATAAGGCAACCATGAGGGGGATGGAGTACAGCGAATGAACACCCAAGTTCATTAACACCTACAGGTGGCGAACCTGCTAATGTTTCCACAAGACTGTCTAGAATAGCCAGTGGTCGTCATCTAAACTCCGCTAGATGACTCAATCAAACAACAACGAGGCCTCTCATCTGTTTATTACACACCAACTGTCTACCCATGTTCTACCCAACATATTAGTAGATAAAAATATACATTTGTATACATAGTTTAAAGAAAACCTGTATAGCATGCTTTAATCAACACATATATCACATAACAGATGAGGCACACACACACATAACACATATCTCATAAAGAAATAAGCAGATCTATAAGATAGAAGAGAGTGAATACTCATTCACACATAACACAACCAAATATATACACATAGCACGTATTTTTATATAAAATACTTCGTATTATTGTATTAGAAGAAATAACTACACACTCACTTGATCAGAAGATGATCGGACAGCACTACGGCTTATAGAAGTAGTAATCCACAGCAGATCTGGAAGATCTTCTCGAAAATCGAACTTCTCGCGGGCAGAGCTTCGACTCGGGAACCGCACTTTTCGGGATCTTCAGGATCTCGGGACTTGCCTCGGGGCTAGAGTATGATACCGGGACTTCGGGGTAGCTTCGGGGGTTTTTGCACAGAGCTTCGACACGAAAACGAGAGGGAATTGGCAAAAATACCCGGAACCCTCGCATCCTATTTATAGGGGGCTGGAGCCTCGGAGTACGCGGGGCGTACTGCGTTACGCGGGGCGTACTGCCCAAAACGTCATTGCTTACGTATCCGAAGTGCTCGAGTGCGAGTGTCGACATCCCTCGGAGTACGCGGGGCGTACTCGAGTACGCGGGGCGTACCTCGGATCAGATCGGTGACTCCTTCGGATAATGCTTCCGAATTTTGAATTAAAAATAAATACAAAATGATTAATAAACTTCGGAAATTCATAACTTCATCATACGAACTCCGTTTTCGACGTTCTTTATATCCACGCGAAGGTGAGACCATGCTCTACGACTTTCGTTTAGACTCCGTCGGCTAATTTTGACTTTATTTTTATTAATTATTTTTAATAGGCCGGGACAGAAACTTTCGTTATAAATTCATAACTTCTTCGTTTGACGTCCGTTCTCGCCTAACTTTTTATCGTTTCAATACCAACAATGAGATCTTCGATTCTCATTTAGATTGCTTCGGCTAACAACCGCTCGATCTCAAATCGAGTAAAACAGGCTGTATATCGCTAAGCCGGAACTTCGATAAATCATAACTTCCTCATACGAAGTCAGATTTGGGCGTTCTATATATATTCGGAAACCTCGTTTCAACTACTACAACATTAACCAAATATATTAAGTTTATTTTACACTTAAATTTTGACGCTTATTTTTATTCTTAATTAATCAAACCACATAATTAAGCAATTAAGCACAAAACACACAATACTCAAATAATACAATCTTATTATTTCAAAACGGGTTACAGAGGTTAACCTAGACTATTACACTGCTACAAATGGCAAGCCCGAAACACAGGCGTTACAATTCTCTCCACCTTAGAATGATTCCGTCCCCGGAATCACACATCAACAAAAAAATGTGGATAGCGACTCAACATGTCACTCTCCGTCTCCCAGGTGAGATTCGGCCCATTCGTGTGTTTCCATCGGACAAGCACTAACCCAACCATTTTGCGTCGCAACTTCTTAGTCTTTCGGTCAACAATTGCCTCTGGTTCTTCAATCAACCTTTTGTTCTCATCAATTCTCAATTCAGAAATTGGAATTATATCGGGAACTTCTCCCGTGAACTTCCTCAAATAACACACATGAAAGGTGTTGTGAATTCCATTCAGTTCTTCGGGTAATTCGAGCTTGTAAGCTTGATTCCCAATCCTCTGAAGGACTCTAAACGGTCCAATAAACCTTGGACTCAACTTTCCCCTTTTACCAAATCTTATAAGTCCCTTCCACGGCGAGACTTTAAGCAAAACCGAATCTCCCACCTCAAAAGTCATCGGTCTTCGCTTCTTGTCAGCATAGCTCTTTTGACGATCTTGAGCTGCTAACATTCTTTCCCTAATTATTTTCAACTTTTCAGCAGTTTGATGAACCAACTCCGGTCCCATAAACTGCTTTTCCCCAGCCTCAAGCCAACAAGACGGCGTACGACACTTTTGTCCATACAAAGCTTGGTACGGTGCCATCTTAATGCTCGAGTGAAAACTATTATTATAGGAAAATTCTACCAACGGTAAATGTTCATCCCAATTACCTAGGAATTCCAAGGTACATGCTCTCAGCATATCTTCAAGTGTTTGTATTGTTCTTTCACTCTGACCATCAGTCTGCGGATGGTAAGCTGTGCTTAAACATAACTTGGTACCCATTTCCTCTTGTAGACTTTTCCAAAACCTTGAGGTGAAACGGCTATCACGATCCGATACAATCGTTAACGGAACACCGTGAAGCCTCACAATTTCCTTCACGTAAGAATTCGCAAGCTTCTCCATAGACCATTTCTCCCTGGCCGCAATGAAATGCGCACTCTTAGTGAATCGATCAACGACCACCCAAATCATGTCGTGACCATTCTTTGTTCTGGGCAGTTTAGTGACAAAATCCATAGCAATGTCTTCCCACTTACCCATAGGCACAGGCAAAGGTTCTAAACTCCCGTAAGGTTTCTGATGTTGTGTCTTGACTCTCGCACAAGTCACACACTCAGCCACATACTTTGCAACATCAAGCTTCATCGTCGGCCACCAGTAGTAGGGTTTTAGGTCCCTATACATTTTAGTGCTACCCGGATGAATTGAGTACATGGTTTTGTGAGCTTCTTCCATCAGAAGATCCCTAATTCCTCCTGACTTAGGTACCCAAATACGATCTTGGAATACCTTCAGTCCATGACCGTTAGTACCAAACACCAACGTTTTACCCAAACGTTCCTCCTTTCGGTCATTTTTCTCAGAAGCTTCCTCTTGAGCTTTCTTTATACTTTCCACAATGGTCGAGACAACTTCAATTTTCAACGCTCTTGGCCTCTTCCTTTCAAGATTGACTTTCCGACTGAGAGCATCAGCAACAACATTAGCTTTACCGGGGTGGTAAAGTATCTCGCAGTCGTAGTCTTTAAGTAATTCTAGCCAGCGTCGTTGCCTCATATTCAATTCTTTCTGATTAAAGAGATATTGGAGACTCTTATGATCAGTGAAAAGTTTGCACTTCGTGCCATAGAGGTAATGCCTCCATATTTTCAGAGCGAAAACTACCGCTGCCAACTCCAAATCATGAGTCGGGTAATTCTTTTCATGCTCTTTCAACTGTCGAGACGCATATGCTATCACCTTTTCTCTTTGGGTCAAAACACAACCCAATCCAACACCAGACGCATCGCTATAAACAGCGAAGTCTTCGACTCCATCGGGTAGAGAAAGTATCGGTGCCTCGCATAGCTTCTTCTTTAACTTCTCGAATGCTTCTTTATGCTTCTCACTCCAAGCATAAGTAGCTCCTTTGTGGGTCAAAGCTGTTAATGGAGTAGTAATCGAAGAAAAGCCTTGGATAAACCTTCGGTAATATCCGGCTAATCCTAAAAAGCTTCGAATCTCCGTGGGACTTTTCGGTTGTTCCCACTTCGTCACAGCTTCAATCTTCGCTGGATCAACCATTATCCCTTCTTGGTTGACCACGTGACCCAAGAATTGGACCTCACGAATCCAAAAATCACATTTGGAGAACTTCGCATAAAGCTTCTCCTTCTTCAAAACTTCTAACACTTCTCGCAAGTGTCTGCCATGCTCCTCCTGGCTTTTCGAGTAGATCAGAATGTCGTCTATGAACACTATCACGGATTTATCAAGGAAAGGATTACAAACCCTATTCATCAAATCCATGAACGCTGCTGGAGCATTGGTTAGTCCAAACGACATAACCAAGAACTCGTAGTGTCCATATCTAGTTCTGAATGCAGTCTTCTCGATATCTTGCTCTCTTACTTTCAGCTGATGATATCCTGACCTAAGATCGATCTTCGAGAAATAGCTCGAACCTTGCAATTGATCAAACAGGTCATCAATCCTCGGCAACGGATATCTATTCTTTATTGTTGCCTTGTTCAGCTCTCTGTAATCGATGCACATTCTCATACTTCCATCTTTCTTCTTTACAAATAACACCGGAGCTCCCCAGGGCGATGAACTAGGTCTAATGAAACCTTTGTCCAATAACTCCTGAAGTTGCATCATCAGCTCCTTCATCTCCGTCGGTGCTAATCGATAAGGTGCTTTTGCTATTGGCGTGGTTCCTGGTAACAAGTCTATTCTGAACTCCACTTGTCTATCAGGTGGTAATCCAGGAAGATCCTCGGGAAATACTTCCGGATAATCACACACCACTGGAATACTCTGCATCACCTTCTTTTCTTTCTTAGCATCAATCACGAATGCTAAATATGATGTACATCCCTTGGTCAAACACTTTCTGGCTTTCATTAGAGAAATGATTCCAGAATTCACTCTGCGTTTGTCCCCATACACCATAAACGAATCTTTCCCAGGCGGGTTTACTTTAACTATCTTCTTCTTGCACAAAATTTCGGCATCATTGGCGCTAAGCCAATCCATTCCCAAGACGATGTCGAAACCATTTAGTTCGATAGGCAATAATTCCTCGAGAAACTTATTCCCATTAAGGTCGATCAAGACGTTTTTCATACGATGGCTAACAGGTACAAACTTGCCACTAGCTACTTCGACTAATAAAGCATTATTTAGTCTATCAACAGGCAAAGCTAGCTTTCTACCAAACTCATGCGAAATAAAGGAGTAGTTGGCTCCAGAATCAAACAATATATGAGCAGGTAATTCGTTTACGAGAAAGGTACCTGAAGCGACATCAGCTTCATCTTTCGCAGCCTCAAGTGTCATCTGGAAGGCTCTCGCCTTCGGCTTTGGTGGAATGTTGGGCCTAGCTGCCTCCTTCTTCTTCGGACAGTCTTTCAAAATATGCCCCTCTTCATTACAACCAAAACACATCCTTTTGTTGTTCGGACATTCATTGGCAAAATGTCCGACCTTCCCACACTTGTAGCAGGTCACATCCTCGCTACATTTCCCAAAGTGCTTTTTCTTACACTTATCACACCACTTCGCTTCGCCTCCTTTTCCTCCAAACTTTTTCGAATCAGATTTCGAAAATTTGCTTCTTTTACCGGAACCAGATGTTCCCTCAAACTTTCTTTTCTCACCAACCTCAACCTTGTCGGTGGTTCTCCCCTTGATCATGTTCTCCACAGACTTGGCAGCCCATATAGCTGCCTCTAGAGTAAGTGCCTGACGTACCGGCACCTCGTACTCCCATGGAAGTCCCTTCGCATACCGATCCACCTTTGTCAGCTCGTCTGGAACGATACGCAAGGCAAACTCCATCTTATCGGTGAAGTTATTGGTGTACTCATCCACTGACATGCTACCCTTCGTCAATGTCAAAAACTTGTTCTCCAACTCCAACAGATTTTGAGCCGAGCAGAACTTGCGCTTGAACTGCACCAAGAACTCTGCCCATGACAATTGCAGTGGCTCGCTAGGGCTTAAGGTCTTCCCTAGAGTGTTCCACCAACGAACGGCTCCACCTCGGAATTGTCGCACGGCATAGATAGTCTGCAACTTGCCTCTACAGCCACATGTCATAAAGGCTAACTCCATTTCGGAGATCCAATCCATAACCCCAATCGGATCCTCCTTTCCATTGAAGGTCGATGGTTTACAAGTCAAAAAGTCCTTGTACTTGCATCCCATTCCATCATTCCTTCCATCATGGTTATCTTGCCTAACTATCGGTGGGTTGGCTGGACCAACAGACCCACTGAAGTTTCCACCTTCCGAGTGCCCTTCATTCAGTTCAGGCTCTTCCACACGAATCGACAGTTCTTCACGATTTTGTTGAAGCAACCGTCTAGTTTCATCCATCTGACGATCCAACATCGTCTGAATCATCAATTGCACACCAGCCATGGTTATTGGCTCAGGTGCTGCTGCTACGACAGGTATTGGCTCAATCAGTGGTGGTTGATTCCTGTTTTCGTCAGCATTTCCAACTCCACTTCTTGTTCTCACCATTTTGATCTACACCGAATAAGGTGAAATTAGATCCTCAATCATGATAGATATTCAAATCATCCTTATCACTCCGAAACGTTTACATGCTAGTTCTAATATCGTAGACGTACGCTTAGAATCCTACACACATAAGGTTTCTAGATCCGGTCGGCAACAGACCATAGATCCGAACAAATAATATCATATATGGCAACATATAACATTTAGCACATAAATCATTTTAGGCAACTTTCCTAAAATAAACTAGTGCTCGTGTCTAAATCACAACAGACACACATCTCAAAACTTCATTTAGCATTCTAAGTTTAAGTCTAGAAATCCTACAAATTCCTAGTTCGCTTAAACTAATGCTCTGATACCAACTGTGACATCCCCAAAATCTCGGCCAGAAAAGACCGATTTTCATTTATGCTTTTAAATATTTTCAGAGTAAATCCTTTTGATTTGAAAGAGTTGCGGAATTTGTTCCCAAAAACAAAACATGATAAAACATTGTTTACCGAAGCATTTCATAAAAGAAATGTATTTTCATTATAATCAAAACTCGGGGTGTCATGTTCCGATACAGACCAATAAGCATAAACGAATACATTACAAGTCATATAACAAATATAAACATATGCAGACTTGTAAGCAAAACAACTTGATGGTTCATCCATCTCATGCCCTTCCGCCACTACCTGTAATACAATTTAAAACTCAGTGGGTCAGGCTTGGGAGCCTGGTGAGCATATAGGGTTTTCAACCCACAATAAATATCATATTGAATTTTCACCAACCAACAATAACCCAATTACCCATTCCCGTTATTCTCACTTTAATGTCCCTAAAACAACTAACATAAGGGACCTAGTCTAAGAATATTTCATCGGGGTGACAACACATGCTTCGGGGGTACCTCAGCAATATAAGTCAAATAAGGCAACCATGAGGGGGATGGAGTACAGCGAATGAACACCCAAGTTCATTAACACCTACAGGTGGCGAACCTGCTAATGTTTCCACAAGACTGTCTAGAATAGCCAGTGGTCGTCATCTAAACTCCGCTAGATGACTCAATCAAACAACAACGAGGCCTCTCATCTGTTTATTACACACCAACTGTCTACCCATGTTCTACCCAACATATTAGTAGATAAAAATATACATTTGTATACATAGTTTAAAGAAAACCTGTATAGCATGCTTTAATCAACACATATATCACATAACAGATGAGGCACACACACACATAACACATATCTCATAAAGAAATAAGCAGATCTATAAGATAGAAGAGAGTGAATACTCATTCACACATAACACAACCAAATATATACACATAGCACGTATTTTTATATAAAATACTTCGTATTATTGTATTAGAAGAAATAACTACACACTCACTTGATCAGAAGATGATCGGACAGCACTACGGCTTATAGAAGTAGTAATCCACAGCAGATCTGGAAGATCTTCTCGAAAATCGAACTTCTCGCGGGCAGAGCTTCGACTCGGGAACCGCACTTTTCGGGATCTTCAGGATCTCGGGACTTGCCTCGGGGCTAGAGTATGATACCGGGACTTCGGGGTAGCTTCGGGGGTTTTTGCACAGAGCTTCGACACGAAAACGAGAGGGAATTGGCAAAAATACCCGGAACCCTCGCATCCTATTTATAGGGGGCTGGAGCCTCGGAGTACGCGGGGCGTACTGCGTTACGCGGGGCGTACTGCCCAAAACGTCATTGCTTACGTATCCGAAGTGCTCGAGTGCGAGTGTCGACATCCCTCGGAGTACGCGGGGCGTACTCGAGTACGCGGGGCGTACCTCGGATCAGATCGGTGACTCCTTCGGATAATGCTTCCGAATTTTGAATTAAAAATAAATACAAAATGATTAATAAACTTCGGAAATTCATAACTTCATCATACGAACTCCGTTTTCGACGTTCTTTATATCCACGCGAAGGTGAGACCATGCTCTACGACTTTCGTTTAGACTCCGTCGGCTAATTTTGACTTTATTTTTATTAATTATTTTTAATAGGCCGGGACAGAAACTTTCGTTATAAATTCATAACTTCTTCGTTTGACGTCCGTTCTCGCCTAACTTTTTATCGTTTCAATACCAACAATGAGATCTTCGATTCTCATTTAGATTGCTTCGGCTAACAACCGCTCGATCTCAAATCGAGTAAAACAGGCTGTATATCGCTAAGCCGGAACTTCGATAAATCATAACTTCCTCATACGATATCAGATTTGGGCGTTCTATATATATTCGGAAACCTCGTTTCAACTACTACAACATTAACCAAATATATTAAGTTTATTTTACACTTAAATTTTGACGCTTATTTTTATTCTTAATTAATCAAACCACATAATTAAGCAATTAAGCACAAAACACACAATACTCAAATAATACAATCTTATTATTTCAAAACGGGTTACAGAGGTTAACCTAGACTATTACACTGCTACAAATGGCAAGCCCGAAACACAGGCGTTACATGGGACGATTGGACCGAATCGCGATCTGACTCGCCGAGGCCAAGAACAACTCGCCGAGTCCCACGAGTAGATCTCCTACTAGATTCCAAATCCTCACCAGAGCATCCATCTTGAGGATTTGGGTTTCTGGGACAATTGCTACACGTTAAATTGCTAATTTTGCGTGCAGCTACAAAGGGTTGGACCTTCTACACTTAAACCCGTCTTAACTCGGTAACAGTTCATATGACTCGCCGAGTTTGAAGAACAACTCGTCGAGTACCAGGCAATCTTCAAAGGACTCACCGAGTTGTTGATCCAACTCATCGAGTCTAAGACCATCTTCATAGAACTCGCCGAGTCCACTTTTGGAACTCGCTGAGTCCCTTCCACTCTCCTCCCATACAGACCAAATCTGAGACATGCAACGGTTCCAACCCATAGATCTAAGCTCCTAGGTCATGCTTATCATGTAAAGTTGCAAACTTTACGTGCATGCATGGCCCTATGAGCTCCAAAAGGCAATTCCAAGCTCTTTATAAGGCCATGCACTCAATAGGGACCTTAATCACTTCAACCACAGTGACTTTACACTTCTAAGATGTCCATAAGGTCCAGATCTGATGTCCTTTCAGAACATAGAGCGTAAACACATGGAGTTTGAGGTTTTTGGGCTTGAAAACCACTAATGTGGGACAAAAAGGGGATCTAATGAACTAGTGATCAAGGTAGGAACTTTTCTACCTGAATGGAAGCTTCTCACAGTGTAGATTCCGGATCTACCTCCCCTACTTGCACTCTTCAACCTCCTCCTTCTTCTTCTAAGCTCCAAACTTCCTTCACAAAGCCAAAATCACTCACAAGAACAATATGGGGTTAGGGTTTCGCTCTACAACTCTCTGGAAGTTTTAGGGACAAAGGAGGCCAAGTTAGAGCGTTTCAATAGGGTGCAATCACCCGGATTTGGGTTTTTGCCCAGACAGGGTCTACTCGCCGAGTCCGGGAACCGACTCGCGGAGTCCACAGCTTAGACCCCGCGTCTTATCCCGCTTCTACTCGGCGAGTTGGTCCTTCAACGCACCGAGTCCAAGGCTAAAAATGCAATATTTAAAGAGTTAATTACAAAGAATACGTACCAAGAACCAGGTGCTACAGATTTGCATGCATACCTTACTATAACGATATATAGAGAGGAATTTTGGTGAGTCACAAATTCACAAACAAAATCAGACAAAAACCACAATCACCCAATGAAACATTCACAGTAGAAATGGCTAGCGGTAAGATAGAAACCAAAACAAGACAAATACGTAGGATGCACAACAACACTAAAACTACAAGTTAATCCAAAACAGTCTAATAATGGTTATAATAGCAAATTTTAACGTGATCACTGGCATATATTGGTTAAGTTCTAACCATACCAATATCACATGTTATGGAAAGGACCCTTCACCTTAACATACCGACTAACGGAACTATCATCACTTATGATGAACCAAACCCACACCCTCCCCCGTCTTAAGTACAACTTACTATCACATAACAAACAGTCAGATTAAATGAAACAAAATCATATATTAATAGTGAAGGTCTACTGGAATGCCAAGCGAGCACCTGAATTCTCTTGGGAATTGAACAGAAATTGATGAAACAAAAGTACCCATATCTTTTCCCTATTTCATGAGTCTCACTTTAGAAATAATTTCGGGATGAAATTCCCTCATATGGGGGGATAATGTAACAACCTGTTATTTCAAATCAATGTAAGTCAAACTTTTTCAAATAGAAGTCTAAACTACAACACTGTACAAGTGAATTCACACCATAACATAAATACAATATGAACTTTGGATGCCAAGAATACATACTTATATATTTTAATATATACTTATACTTTGAAAACAATACTTATATAAGTTATATACACTTATATTGAAAACCATGCATATATATATGTTTATATAGGTTGATATATTTACATATACTAAACACCATGTTGAAAAAAGGTAATATGGGTCAACATAAGGCAAAAGGTTAAGCTATTACATTTGAGGTTTTGGTATTTAGAATCTAGGATCAAATGAGTTTTCGGTTTTAAGCATCTAAGAACAAGGGTGTTTTCGGTTTTGAGCATCTTCGATTACTTTATGATTTCGGTTTTGGTTCCTCCACGAAAACTATCATTTGTAGAACAACCAAGGTGATTTCGGTCATGCTAAAACCGAAATCAACATCCTAATGACCGAAATCCCCCACAATATCTAGTTATTTTACATATTTAACTTCCCAATGTGATATGATCCATTTACCAACGTAAACATCCCATCACTTTTCACCCCATATATATATATATATATATATATATATATATATATATATATATATATATATATATATATATATATATGACAATCGAAATCATGATTCATTTCACACAATCTCCCTATGAAAACTCCTAAATTCTCTCTTAAGTTCAATAGAAAACCAACATATCTTCAAAGAACTTACCCAGTTAATCTTCATATTACATTCAAGAACACTTCAAATCTTCATCCAAAATTCCCAGAAAAAAAAACTTGTCAGTTACTTTAAATTAGATTGGTATTTTAAAACACTTAACATATAAATTTAACCAATTCATACATAATATTATGTGTTAAATATTATTAAGATACGTTTATGTACACGTGTTCTAACCCGGGGATCATCGCAGCCACATCGTATCTAACCAAGAAGACACCCGGGGTGAGTTCATACCCCTACGTTTTCATGATTTTTCAATTGTTTTAGGGGGGAACAAGTAAAACAAAAGAAATCTTGTGTTAATATTTAAATTATTTCAAATAGTTTCAATTTTTGTCGTTACAAAAAACATATATTTGTATATATATAATTATATAATTAAGATTTAACCGGCTTAGAATTAGTGATTCTACTTTAATTCTTGTTTCTTGTTTGGTTGTGGGCTTAGGGTAGAATCATTTATTCGACTGTCTTTTCAATCGTAATTATATATTTTTTTATATATATAAGTATAAAAATTATTTTTAAAACATTAAATTTCATGGAATATCTTTATCACAGTTATCATTTTAGTATACAGTATAAACTATAATAGGTATAGTTTATGGAACATATGCATTATTTAACCAAGCTCAGAATAAAATACGTAAAACAAACATATAAACTATAATAGCTATATTTTATGAGACATATATACAGTTTATTCATTTACTAAAGGGTATTACATTTCATTTACCAAAAGGGTTCTCAGTTTAATACTCGTAAACTCGTTGAAGCAATTTGTGAGACGCCTTCATGTACTTATCTAAGTGCCAGTGAAAGTCCTGACTTATCACCAGAGTCTCTTGTAAGGAGAGTGAGATAGTTGTGTATAGATCTATACGGGACTGACAATCCCGCACCATAATTGTTAGCTACAGTTAGGCCGGCAGGCCTGGGGTGACAAATGTTGTTAACGTTTCCGACGTCTAAAGAACGTCGTGTTCAGGCCATCTTAGGTCACAATATGGTTATAAGAACTCACATGGATAAAACAATGACACATTTACGGAGTAATATATTTTTAGACAATTTCATTTGTACATTAACTTTAAATTTGGTTCACAGGGCAAACATACTTTCAAATAGTTTTATATAATACTAAAACTACATTTCACGGTACCTCGGTACAACAAGGAATACATTTCTAGAAACATTTGTTTAAAGGGATTACATACTAGTACAACTACAGTATACTATTTTCCTAATATAGTGGGACTTACATTTCAGAAATGACAATTATTTTTTATTCTATGATGACTTAGCGTATACATTAGGATTATATATAATTAAAATCATATAGCCATTAGAATGCGTGTTTCCTCCTTATTTCATGTTCCTTGTTTGGTTGTGGATTTAGGGCAGAGTCACTCATTCGATTGTCCATTCGATCTTGATTATATATAACTTGTATGCTCTACATGATCATAGGAGGAAGTAGTATGGGTCACACCACTTACATGAAATAGAACTTTGAAGTACATATTATAAATATAAGACACTTATACATTTTTGTCTTAAGGTATTAAGACTACAATACATTTACAACAGAAAATATAGGATTTTCTGGATGAACATACTTACGTTTTCAAGGAACAAAGAGTATACTTTTATATACCAAATAATTATGAACTCACAAACTTAAATGTTGACACCTTTTCAAACCACTTGTATTCTTAGGAAATTAGGAGACAGGTACCTACACAGGTGTCACGAAGATGGAGCATAGTAGTGTCATGTCTTATCTTTCGATATAGTTTTGATGTTAAACAAACAATGTTTTGAATAGAATGTAAATTATATATTTTCAATATAATGGATGTGTTGCTTTGATTACTGTTATTCAATTGTTACGATACTATACATGACGTCATCCACCCCCGAACGTTTCCGCCGCTCCGGTTTGGGGGTGTGACATTGCACAAAAAGGTGGTACCTTTATTCAACGTTCATTGGCAGCATAAGAAAGGCTCCACGTGGACTTGGGAGCCTAAGTCGAAGATGCGCGATCACTAACTAGATTTAATTGTAGCTGAGGATTTCGATGATGAAATCTTGTTCAAGTGGGGTGAATTGTAACACCAAGTTTCAGGTATCTTTCTTTTAAAAGGCTTTATTATTCAAGTTTTAGATTTGGTGTCCACGACATGGTGAAAGAAACCCCACGAAGTGGCCAAGACCAGAAGGTGCACGAAGATTAAGTCGGCACCACAACGTGGCAACCATTTAATGTCAAACCCTAATTTATGGGGTTAGCGCCCCTGTTAAATGGATGTGCTACCTTAGGTTTGCACACTCTTAGCCTCCGTCATCTCCCTTCCTCCCTCCTTAAAACCATAGCCACCGTTGTTGAAGTTTATGTTTTGAGGTGATTTTTAGTGTTTTAAAGAGAAAGAAGGTGATCCTTGTGCATTGATTCAACAAACAAATCTACGCATCATCTTTGGGCACTAGTTATGGACCATTGTAAGTGTCCGAGCTCAACCATTATGCATTAAACTTCCAGATCTAGGCTTCCATGCTAGTATTTTTCATGATTGGGAAAGTTTGGATGAATGGATCTCACAAAGTTAGTAACTTTATGAATCCTTGAGGTCATTTTCGGATATGGTAGGGTTATTGAGTTTTGGTTACTTCTATGAGATTTGAACCCCGTTTTACACCATTTTGATATAGTTTGAGTTCAAGACTTGCATTGGACATGCATGTCCATAAATCAATGATTTTTATGATGTTTTGGGTGTAAAAATGCCTTCTAGAAAGTAAGAATGGATGAACTAAGGGATTAAGAGCTTTAATGCAATAAACTAAGCAATTCCTACAATGTTGAGATTGGCCTCCATGCTGTGGCATTATGCAGTTTCACAAGTCTTTTATCGTGATGATGTCAACGTGGCGGCCATCTAAGTTGACTTTTGACCATTGACCGCTACCTTTTTGACCAAGTTTCGCTTTAGGTCAGGGTTTTGGGTTGTTATTTAAGACGTGGTCCCTATTTGCTGTATAGGTGACCTGTAGTGCTAGTCTTTCAATGTTTTCAGATATCTATCCTCCTATTGTTTTATATTTTGAGAGATTATCTTGATACTCTGATTTTCATGGATATGATTTGAAAACAATGTTTGATTACCTGATGACCTACTGAAAAACTTTTAATAAAAAGAAAATTTTAATCATGGATTTTGGGTTGTTACAAATTGGTATCATAGCCCTGGTTTGAGGGAATTGCATGAACACTTGTGTGATTCCAGACTTAAACTATGGATCTGGAAAATATTTTTTATAATTAATTCTAAAACAATCAAAGGAGAGGATACTATGTGTACAACCAATTGAAACCGAGGAAAAGTTATTCCCCAAGATATCCACACTTGTTTATGTGTATTAATGATCTTCAGGAATTGCATGATGGTATTGTCTAATTTATGATGTCGGATAGCCTAGGCGATTTCTTGATATTATATATGGAATTGTGTAACATCCCGAAATATCAAGAGTAGAGTTGAAGGGCTAAAAGAGTAAGTTGTGAAAGAGTGACTCGGCGAGTCCATGGATGGACTCGGCAAGTAGAGTCGCGACTGGGTCGCGTGCTATGTAGCCGACTCGGCGAGTCAGTGAGGAGGACTCGGCGAGTAGGCGCTGATTGGAGAAAACCCGAATTCTCGGGGTTGAGCCCTATATAAAGAACATTATGTTTTTCTCCCAGCCTCCTTATCACCCCCTTGAGCCCCAGAAAACCCTAAATCGCGGAGAAGCACCATTGTTGAGTGGATTGGAGCTTGGAGAAGTGATTGTTGAAGGAATTTTGGGAGATTGAAGGCTTGGAGCAAGGGGCTTTGCTTGGATTCGAATTACATTGCAGTTGGGGCATCTCTTGGAGGTAATATCTCGTTCTTGGGATGTTATTATGTGTTTCTTCATTTTGGGGTTTGTGGGAACTTGTCTATGGATGTAATAGGAAGTCTAGAGGTTAGATCTGAGGTTGCTACCTCAGATCTAGAAGGGAGAAGAATCAGAGAGCATGAAAGTCCCTGTGTTGGAGTGTTTAGTGAAGCTTTCATGTCCCAAACCCTAGCCCAATGTGCAAATGGCCTAGATCTCTTTGGATTCACGTAAAGTTTGCCACTTTACGTGATGGATGAGTGGTAGGAGGCTAGATCTATGTTTTGGAGCAATTGCATGGCCTGGAATGCTTCTGAATGGATTCAGACCGGTGGTACTCGGTGAGTCACATGGGTGTACTCGACGAGTTGGATGAAGATGGCCTGGAACTCGGCGAGTTGTATGAACAACTCGGCGAGTAGGTTGATGATAGTCTTGGACTCGGCGAGTATGTTCTTGGACTCGGCGAGTCTTGTCGAAGAGTCCCGACATTCCCTCGTTGAGTCGAGAATCAGTGAGTCAAGGGATGACTCGGTGAGTTGTGTGCGAGTGGACTCAGAGTTGTTGGACTCGGAGAGTCTCGGAGTGAGTCGGCGAGTTAGGTCGCGGATTGAGTGAAGTTCTAATTATAGAAACCCGGTGAGTCATAGAGTTGACTCGGCGAGTAGGGTCAGTCAGGGGTTGACTTTGACTGAGGACTTTGATTTTGACCAAGGGTTGACCGTTGACTTTTAGGGTTTGGTCAGCGATGTGGCCTTTGGGCCAAGAAAGGGGTAAAATAGTCTTTTACCCTTAAGAGGGTGCATTGAGAGGATTGATTCTAGTCTCGAGAGTTATAGTCATGAGAGTTTTGCCTTACGTGTTAGGCGGTGGCGAGTTCGAGATCCAAGTATGGAGATATCTGCTTTCTGCTTGCCAGGTGAGTCTTTTCACTATATTTTACCTTGAGTAGGTAACCAGAGTTATGTGACAGAGTATTTGTATGCTATGTATGTTATGTGTTGTACTGCATTATTTCTATGTGATTTATGCTGTGCATGTTTGCAGAGTTGGAACCGAAGGGTTCCTAGAGTTAGAACCGGAAGGTTCACAGAGTTAGACCCTAAGGGTTCATAGAGTTTGGGTGCACGGACCCATAGAGTTATAGCCTCGAGTGGCTTATATGTGTTATGTGTGTGGTATTTTGGGGAACTCACTAAGCTTCGTGCTTACAGTGTTTTGTGTTATGTTATTTTCAGGTTTCTTTCAGTATCACGGTACGTCACCGGCTTGATTGTACACACCAGAGCAAGAGTCATACTTTGGAGGATCCTGGTTTTCTATGCAAGTGAAAATGGAGCTATGTTTTGTAATTTGATTATGAATGAGATTTTTAACAAGTGTTCTAAGAATAAAATGATTATTTAAATTGAAAATTTTGTCTTGAAATTTACGGTGTTACAAGTTGGTACCAGAGCCTTGGTTTGAGGGATTCGGATGCGCCTTCGGGTAATTCTGGACTCAAACTGAGGAAGTAAGAAAAGTTTCAAAGAAATAATTTTCTAAAAGCGAATAAGAGTTCAAAGAGAAAATGAGAAAGAGCAGTGTGTACAATCAGCCAGAGCCCGAACGGTGATTTCCCAAAATACCCTTACTTTTGTGTTATGAGATATTTATGATGCACTTTATGAGATATTATTGCATGCTAGAGACAGGCTAGGTATTCCATATATTAGCACTAGAGTGGCCTGATTTGTGATGCCTTAGCCTAGGAATTGCTGTGATATGCATCGTGCTTTTGAGTATGTGATGAGTGAGAATATTTGATTGGAATTCATTAGGGGATTTGAGTAGAGGAGTAATCTAGGGAAGATACCTAGATGAGTACTGTGGTACTTGGAGAAAGAATAGTTAGAGCCCGCGAGGGGAAGAGTTGCAGAGTTCGGTGGTACTTCCGAGGATGAGCAGAGCAAGCGGAGTTATCACCCAGAGTGAGTCATATATGTTCTTCGATGCTTGAATGCTGCTTGCTTTGTGCTTTGTGGAACTCTCGATGATGGGAGCCAGCTACCAAGCGAATATGACGATATTCAGGAGGTAGATGGCTAACATCATTAGGAGCTCTTCAGCAGCTGATGGCAGAGAAGTGTGGGAATCTGAGAAGAGCCTAGGGAGTAACCTTAGCCAGATGAGTGCACTGTCAGGGTTGAGAATTTCGCTGGGGAGCGAGCGCGCGATGGAATTGGTGAACGAGAAGGTCGAGCAGCTACTTAGGAGCTCCGGGATAGTCCGTGTGGAAAGTATGGGTAGATGTGGCAAGTAGTATGGGCCCGTACTACTGAAACCAGAGGACCCATACTTGATACAGGGAGTATTCTGAAGATTCTAATGAGCGTATTAAGGAGTGATGTATGGTTCGAGTACCATACATCAGAGCAGATTGAGGAGTGATGTTATGGTTCGAGTACCATACATTGGAGCGGATTGAAGAGTGATGTTATGGTTGAGTACCATACATCGGAGCAGATTGAGGAGTGATGATATGGTTGAGTACCATACATCGGAGCAGATTGAGGAGTGATGTTATGGTTCGAGTATCATACATCGGAGCAGATGGAGGAGTGATGCTATGGTTCGGGTACCATACACCGGAGCATATTGAGAAGAGATGTCATGGGATGAGTACCATGGTTCGTAGTGAATGATGCTTGTGATTCTCTGGTTATCCGGTCACGATTGATGAGGTAGAGATTGGAAGCTATGGGTTTTAGGCCTGTAGGCCATGATTGAATTTGGAGAGGCGTCCCTCGAGAGGGAAGTCGAGAGCCTATCAGAGTATTTTGGTAAGGAGTTAGAGGGAGAGGAGAATTTCGGTCTGAGTTGAGCAATCAGTCGATAGAGGAGAGGTCACCTTCTATATGAGTGGTGCTATTTATGTTCGTGTGCGGAACATGAAAGGCCTGATGTTTTAGTTTTGGGTTTGGGGGTAAACCCTGCAGGTCGTTATTGATGATGATTTCTTCAAGAGTATCAGGTAGCATGTGTGCCGCGAGGCAGTGATTTGTCATGAGAAGATAGTCAGTTGGGACTGAGATAGTCGAGGACCACACTACACCTATTTAAGTATAGTAGGATGTATTATAGTGGTATCAGTGGGGAGTTCAGTCGAGTTTAGCAGTGCAGAGAGTTTTCTATCTATGTTGGGTGTTGAAAATGGGAGTGGGTCCCTGTTCTTGGGATGATCCCGGTGTTGGACCGATGTTTGATGAGTTGAGGTGAGGGGTACGATGTTTTTGTGGTTCGGTCTATGAGCCAGGGATGTTATTGAGCAGTTGAGTTGTTTGGTACTTGATTGGTACGAGATTTGGAACGACTAGAGGCAGTCGTGGCGAAAAGTTCTTGAGGAGTTCATCTGAGGATCAGAGTTATGAGATCGATTAATTTCCTTAAAGGGGATTACCGGGTGGTTTATTGAGAGAACCAGAGATTGGCGCAAGAGCGGTTAGGGGTTGGATGCAGAACATGCGGCTTGAATTCATGAGATCAGGGTCATGGGTGATTAAGGAAGGTGCAGGGCGAGATAATGCATGTGATATATGTCTAAGAGAAGGATGGGTGTCTCCACGGCGGGTGGTCAATGATCAGGAATCTGATGGTGGTCAGAGTCGTCTCGAGTGGAAGGCTCGTAATGATGGTATGGGCAGTTGAGAACTTCTGGGTTGAGATATGGGTAGCCGATTATCGAGTAGCCAATTCCCGGGCTAGGATGTGTATTCTTGCTTGAATTTTGAGCGGTAGTGGAAAGGGTTTCGGAGGATCATCAGTGTGTTCTGAAGGGTTAGCGCCTTCCTTGTATTCCAATTGAGTGTTTGGATGCACTGAAGTTGCGCATCGTGTGATATTAGAAATTATTATGGGATTCAAAGGAAATGTATTGTCGTGAGTGTATGGTATTGGGAGTAAGGGAATCAGTGGTTGTGGTAGGATCTTGTGATGTTCTGTTGGGATATTCCGAGGTATCCGGGTATGATACCTTTATTTCGGAGTTACTCGTAAATCTTGAGTTGAAACGATTTGTGGTGTATCAGGTGTCTACGGATCTAGTGGGAGGCCTTCGAGTATCGGCATCCAGGGAGATTATTAAGAGAATGAACTTCGCAAGGGTGGGCATTTTGATATGTCGATTGCTTCCAGAGTCTGGAATGTGTATTCGAGCCGAGTATGGGTAGCTGCCTGTGATAGTCTACGGAGCATGAGCTAGTAGAGTCAGAGGGTGTTGTGATACTGCGGGGAGCCGTAGTACTCACTAGTCAGAGAGTGTTGTGATACTGCGGGGAGCCGTAGTACTCACTAGTCAGAGGGTGTTGTGATACTGCGGGGAGCCGTAGTACTCACTAGTCAGAGAGTGTTGTGATACTGCGGGGAGCCGTAGTACTCACTAGTCAGAGGGTGTTGTGATACTGCGGGGAGCCGTAGTACTCACTATTCAGAGGGTGTTGTGATACTGTGGGGAGCCGTAGTACTCACTAGTTAGAGGGTGTTGTGATACTGCGGGGAGCCGTAGTACTCACTAGATGGCAAGAGGATATGATGATGGAATGATCTCCGATCAGTGTATGATGTGGATGAGTTTTGGGCTTGAGTATCCCTAGTATTGAGTTCTGGAGCCTGGGTGTTGAACCGGGGGCGAGACTGGGGTCACCGTCTCTGTCGGGAGATGCGGTGAGATGCGCAAGGGATATGCGCAGCAGAAACCAGAGATCAGAGTTGAGGCGATCCTCGGTTGGATTGTATTTTCTCGCATGAGGAAAAGAGAATTTTGTGACTTGCGCGTCCCTGGGCCGGAATAGTGGTCACGGGGAGGAAGTTAGTGGGTTATTTGGATCATGACGATGTCTAAGGACACTTCAGAGCGAACGAGCGATTCAGACGCTCGAAGACATGCTTCGGGCATGTGTATTTGAACTCGGAGGGAGTTGCGACACGTATTTATCTTTGGTTGAGTTATCCTATATCAACAGCCATCATTAGTGCATTTATATGCCACCCTTTGAGTTGTTGTATGGGAGGAGGTGTCGGACCCTCATTTGTTGGGGAGAGGTAGCGCATGGACCCGAGGGCCCTTGCGAGTAGATCCAGAGCATGTGTGATACATGGAGTAGTGGCAAGGTTGGCTAGTGGTTTCCCTGGGTAAGGGAAGAGAAAGGTATGTAACCCCCGAGGGGGGAGTGTTGGTTCACAGAAGTGAAAGTAGTAGTGAGAGTGGATGATTTAGAGTATGGTGGTTGAACATTGTGTCTGTGACAGTGGTATGGAATGACATCATGTTGGGATGCCTGCTGAGGACGCGGAAGGGGTTCTGCGGGAGTAGGGCCAAGAGTCTCAGGATGAATGCAGGGAGGGAGTCGGGGACTCCCAGCTTGATTCTGATCAGGGTATTAGATATGTGCTAGTGGTTCATCCTGGGGGGGATGTTGGAGGATATCATAAGTGCATCGGGTTTTTCCCAACCCGAGGGTACTGGGCAAGTTCAGCATACGTATGTGATTGCAAGAGGAGAACTCGTGGGAGTTGCTCTGAAATTGAAGAGTAGGTCTTTTTGTCAGCACAGAATGGATAAAGTGGGATTCGGATCGGGGATCCGATGGTTCATGGCTTTCTAGCCCTTATGGGTCGAGCGATTGTTGAGATTTGGAGCAGTGATACATCTCGAGTAATTCTCGATTGTTGAGTGTGATTATCAGAGGGTACAGTCGGTGCCCGGTTTGAGACGGTGGTCAGGACACCGCAAGGAAAGAGGAAGTGAGTTCGAGTTCGATGGTTATGCTTTGAGGAACCTGGTCCAATTAGGGCCAGGTGGTGCGTCGTGGGAGTATTTTGGAGTTGAGTTTCCATAGGCTTCGAGGACGAAGCCTAATTTAAGCGGGGGAGAATTGTAACATCCCGAAATATCAAGAGTAGAGTTGAAGGGCTAAAAGAGTAAGTTGTGAAAGAGTGACTCGGCGAGTCCATGGATGGACTCGGCGAGTAGAGTCGCGACTGGGTCGCGTGCTAAGTAGCCGACTCGGCGAGTCAGTGAGGAGGACTCGGCGAGTAGGCGCTGATTGGAGAAAACCCTAATTCTCGGGGTTGAGCCCTATATAAAGAACATTATGTTTTTCTCCCAGCCTCCTTATCACCCCCTTGAGCCCCAGAAAACCCTAAATCGCGGAGAAGCACCATTGTTGAGTGGATTGGAGCTTGGAGAAGTGATTGTTGAAGGAATTTTGGGAGATTGAAGGCTTGGAGCAAGGGGCTTTGCTTGGAGTCGAAATACATTGCAGTTGGGGCATCTCTTGGAGGTAATATCTCGTTCTTGGGCTGTTATTATGTGTTTCTTCATTTTGGGGTTTGTGGGAACTTGTCTATGGATGTAATGGGAAGTCTAGAGGTTAGATCTGAGGTTGCTACCTCAGATCTAGAAGGGAGAAGAATCAGAGAGCATGAAAGTCCCTGTGTTGGAGTGTTTAGTGAAGCTTTCATGTCCCAAACCCTAGCCCAATGTGCAAATGGCCTAGATCTCTTTGGATTCACGTAAAGTTTGCCACTTTACGTGATGGATGAGTGGTAGGAGGCTAGATCTATGTTTTGGAGCAATTGCATGGCCTGGAATGCTTCTGAATGGATTCAGACCGGTGGTACTCGGTGAGTCACATGGGTGTACTCGACGAGTTGGATGAAGATGGCCTGGAACTCGGCGAGTTGAATGAACAACTCGGCGAGTAGGTTGATGATAGTCTTGGACTCGGCGAGTATGTTCTTGGACTCGGCGAGTCTTGTCGAAGAGTCCCGATATTCCCTGGTTGAGTCGAGAATCAGTGAGTCAAGGGATGACTCGGTGAGTTGTGTGCGAGTGGACTCAGAGTTGTTGGACTCGGCGAGTCTCGGAGTGACTCAGCGAGTTAGGTCGCGGATTGAGTGAAGTTCTGATTATAGAAAGCCAGCGAGTCATAGAGTTGACTCGGCGAGTAGGGTCAGTCAGGGGTTGACTTTGACTGAGGACTTTGATTTTGACCAAGGGTTGACCGTTGACTTTTAGGGTTTGGTCAGCGATGTGGCCTTTGGGCCAAGAAAGGGGTAAAATAGTCTTTTACCCTTAAGAGGGTGCATTGAGAGGATTGATTCAAGTCTCGAGAGTTATAGTCATGAGAGTTTTGCCTTACATGTTAGGCGGTGGCGAGTTCGAGATCCGAGTATGGAGATATCTGCTTTCTGCTTGCCAGGTGAGTCTTCTCACTATATTTTACCTTGAGTAGGTAACCAGAGTTATGTGACAGAGTATTTGTATGCTATGTATGTTATGTGTTGTACTGCATTATTTCTATGTGATTTATGTTGTGCATGTTTGCAGAGTTGGAACCGAAGGGTTCCTAGAGTTAGAATCGGAAGGTTCACAGAGTTAGAACCTGAGGGTTCATAGAGTTTGGGTGCACGGACCCATAGAGTTATAGCCTCGAGTGGCTTATATGTGTTATGTGTGTGGTATTTTGGGGAACTCACTAAGCTTCGTGCTTATAGTGTTTTGTGTTATGTTGTTTTCAGGTTTCTTTCTGTATCACGGTACGGCACCGGCTTGATTGTACACACCAGAGCAAGAGTCATATTTTGGAGGATCCTGGTTTTCTATGCAAGTGAAAATGGAGCTATGTTTTGTAATTTACGGTGTTACAAATTGACATTATTACTGTGGTTGCTTAGTGTATGCAACATAGTTGTATATAACTAAGATTTTATATCCTACGAATGCTTGATTTAGCCTTATTTCTTCTTCCCTGTTTCATTGTGGGCTTAGGGTAGAATCAATTATTCGACTTTCTATCCAATCTAATGTTATGTATGATTAGCATACACAAGGCGGCTACAGGGTTAGTGGAAGTTTCATGAGTACATTTGGTTGTGAGAGATTGACATAACGTATAGTTAGCTACTCTTGATAGAGTGGATATAGAACTTATGTGTATCCTAGTTGATTAGACATTGTGGTCATGAAACTAGCGGCGATCCTCCGAGACAAATATTGGTAATTATGGAAGATAATATGGGCTCGTACTATTGAAAGCATAGGACCCGTACGCGTATCATGGAAGTCACGAATTTAGAGGATTTAGTGGTAGAGTAGTGATGTGTTAGATTAATATGTGATTTTTTGATGTGTCCGGTTTATTTTTAGTATGGAAATCACGAGAGGTTCAGGATCAGGAGTTGATGGCCCGGAAAGGCCAGCATTAACTAACGATGATATTCACGAGATAATCACCACACAGGTGACCATGGCAATTAGGAGGCAATCCCGAAGATGTTTGGATGTGTCAAGACCGCCATGATTGAGCTATTTGATGAGCATTATGCAACATATTCTGAGGATGCACCTGTCGTAGCCACTACAGTCGTTGTTGTTGTGAGAGTTCAAAGGAGAGGGATGATGCAGTATCACGATTTCAGCAAAACGAAGCCTCCGGATTTCGACGGGGTCTAGGGCTTGATCATCTCTATGAGGTGTGTGTGTGTGTGTGTGTGTGTGTGTATATATATATATATTGTGGAGGGATGTTTCTTCACATGTTCGTGCCCATAGGACCAGACAATGAAGTTCGCCTTGAACCTTTTTCGTTTGGGAGTGACGGATTGGTAGAAGCTAGTGACCGGTGCTTATTGACATGCGGAGAAGGCCGCAATGACTTAGGAGCATTTCACGAAGATGTTCCACCCTGACAATCTTTCGTTGGTGGATAGGGAGAGGTTAGCACAGGAGTACCTATCACTGAAGTAAATGATAGAGTTGGTGATGTAGATCACCAAGATGTTTACTGAGAGATCCTTTTTTTGCCCCAAGAATTCTGTCATGGAGTAGGTTCGGATGTACCATTTCTTGAGCATGCTAAAGATAAAGATTCATGAGTTTGTATTGACTCTGTAGTACACTTCCCTCACTAAGTTGCAGTCTTTCGCTCGGAGGAGAGAGATTGAGATTGAGACCTAGGTGAGATATAAGACGCATACCCCAGTTCAGATGCAACCAATAACAAAGAGATTTAAGCCCGCTGATTCACAATCCAGATGTTAGAGGGGTCGCACTTCTGGTATGTATGGGAAGATGCATGATGGAGCCGAGCGCCAGTTCATATGCAACGAGATGCAACAATTGTGGCAGGTAGGGTTATTATGTGAGGGACATCCATTAGCAGGCTTTGGCGCCGAGCGCCTAATTTATTATCACTATGATCAGGTTGGCTATATGAGGGCCAAGTTTCCCTTGCTCACTGGTTGGACAGTGCAGGCACCCGTTCCGACTACTATTTGGATCACAGACGAATGATTGGGGAGGTCTGAGGCCCCGAGGGCCAGGGGTAATGTATTTCAGCTTACAGCAGAAGAGGCCATGGTGGCGCATGATTTCGTTACTTGTACCTTCTTAGTGAATTCATTGCCTGCTCTTGTGCTTTTCGACTCTAGTTTATGGCCCTTGGAGTGTTGGAGTGTTGGATGAGAGTTTCCACCGCCAACGAACATAAGGTTTCAACTTCAAGTGTTTCTCGTGATTGTACTTTGAGATTTTCGGGGTTCCCTACCTGATTGACATGATTCCCATCCTTATGGGGGATGTGTGTGTGATTGTGGGGATAAAATGGTTGAGCAAGCTTAGAGTTGTGATGAATTGCGAGAGGCAGCTCGTGGTGGTTCGATCTCTGAGTGGGGGAGAAGTAACCATTTATGGTGAGGGTACCAGGGTTGGTTCGACTTTTTGTTCGACCACTAAGGCTAGGAAGTATCTCCAACATGGATTTTTGGGTTATCTTGCATATATGGTCAACACTCGAGTTGAGGGGAAGAAGTAGGTTGCGGATGTGACTGTAATTAGAGAGTTTCCAAATGTTTTTCTGGAGGAGTTACCCAGTTTGCCTCGTGTGAGGTAGGTGGACTTTAGGATCGACCTGATCCCTGATGCAGTTGTGAATGCTAAGGCACCATATCGCCTTGCACCACTAGAGATGCAGGATTTTTCCATCCAGATCCAGGGGTTGTTAGGCAAACAGATTATCAAACCGAGCAGTTCACTCTCGGGAGCAACAATTCTGTTTGTGAAGAAGGATGAGTCTCACTGTATATATGTATAGATTACCAGAAGTTGAACAAGTTAAAAATGAAGAATAATTACCCACTTCCTAGGATTGATGATCTTTTCGATCAGTTGTAGGGTGCATCTTTGAAAGGACGTGAAAATTTAAAAGAATTTTTCATTTTTCAAGCATAACATATCTCATATAAATCATCTCAAAACTCAAGTGTATCAAATGTTATCATGGTAAAACATATCCCATAATCTCAAATACAAAATCATTTATCATTGTGTACAAATCATGTCGGCGCCTTCCTACGATCCTCGCTAGTACCTGAACACATATCACATAACACGGTAAGCATAAATGCTTACCGAGTTCCCCAAAATACCACATACAACATATAAGCCACTCGAGGCTATAACTCGGTATGACCCTCAGGTCAATGTGTCTCAGCGGGACCCTCCAGTCTCATAGGTCGTTGGTGTTGCATAAGGTGTCTAAGTCCATAACTATTTCTGGTAAATACATGACCTGACCCGGCATGGTCCATTTGGGTTGCATGGCACCATGCAATTGGATAAACTAAATGAGAGAAATAACACATATGATTTATTAATATATTATAAGTTCTAATATATTAATAATATTATTTAATTAGTTTTGATCAAGAATTAATTTAGAATTAATCAAGTGATCAAAAGAATAACTAATTAAATATATGGGTAGATTATGTAAATCTTTCATATCTTATATAGTGGGCTAAAAGGCTCCATGGATTATCAAGTTGGGTTCCACCCATAAGATGCTCCATGGAGTTAACCCATTGATTGAGAAATGAAGAGTCGTGTATCATTAGGGTTTTACCAAATGCAACATACTATATAAGGACCATGTCTCTCCCCAAAATCGGAAAACTAGTGATACACTAGAGAAACAAGAGGGCTTGGCCAATTTTGAGTGTGTTAGAGTATTCTCTCAAGTTTATACTTTGTATTCGGTGTTGTGTGAAGCATTTGAGGCATCACACTTGAGGTGCTAGGCTCACAAGGTTTCAAGGAACACTTACAACAACAAGGTATGTAATTCTATCTATTATTCAAGTTAGAATTGTTCCCCATGTATGATAGATAGGATCATAGCCTTGGAAATAAACTTTGCATGATAATTAGACAAACATAGATCCAAGGTTATTAGGGTTGCATGTACACTTAGGAAGTGTTAGAATGCTCAAAACACGACAGTGGTATCAGAGCATAGGCTTGTTTGTTTGTTATTTGTGCTAAATAGTTGAAAAAAGTCGATTCTGTGCAATATACCGGATGAACTCGTCGAGTCCATGGGGGGACTCGCCGAGTTCATGTGTATCTTCATCCTACTCGCCGAGTAGGTTTGTGCACTCGGCGAGTAGGAGCCTCAGAATGCAGATTTTCGACTTTAGTTGCTGGAAATGGACTAGAAACATTACCCTAAACTGTTTTGGTACTTGAAAACTTGTTTTAGATGGTGTAATGTCTTTGCTAATCCATTTACAACAAGTTATCAAAATTACAAAGTTTTAAGTGTAATTTTGATTCATGAAAGTGTTCATGTTCATGTTCTTGATATTATGATGTTTAGATGATCATAGGAATTGTTTGTAACCTATGTGGTAGATTAATTCTTGATCATTATGTGTTTTAATGGAGTCCATAACTTGTCCTCAAGTTATGGAAAACCAAAAGTCAGTTTGCTTTAAAACCATTAAAAGAACACATGGGTTATAAAAATGAAGAGTCTTCATTTTTAATACCCTAATAAACTCATAAGTTACAAGAAATGAAAAGTTTTGAAAGTTTACAAAACTTGCCCTCAAGTTTTGGAACAAGTAAAGTCTTGATTAAAACTTTAGTTCCAACCCTTAGAATTTTAAAAGTTAAAATTCAACCCTTATACTTATAATATTATAAGTTAATAATAATATATATATGTATAAGATTAAAGTCGTCTTACCACTACTACGCCTCATTCACGAAGTCAGTCTATAAGGTGGGTATAAGGTTGTTGCCTATAAAATGGCAACTTAATGGGTGTCCACTCTCACCCACCGCTTGCTTGACTGGTGGAGGGTCGTTAGCCGAATGGGTAAGACAAGGACTTATAAATTCTCATTAAAAGTATGATGAATATTATAAAGTAACTAAATGTTTTATTAAATTCCTAATCTTAGTTACTTTAGGAAAAATGTGAATAAGGTGCTAATCCATGAAATTACACTTTACATTTTGTTTAAGTCGTTGGTGGAGCGTGTGTGGTTAACCGGCACACTAACATGGACTTAACAAGGTAGGTAAAGGTTGACTTAATATTTATCATAGTATCGATGGAGCGTGTGTGGTTAACCAGCACATCGATTGAGGGGTAATTTATTAAGGGTACCAAGTAATTTGCATGGTTACTTCACACCTCGTTTTGTGATCCTCGGCATCCCAGTCACAAAACTTGGAGGGCACACTCGAGATTGAAACATGCCTTTGAAAAGTTCATTGAATCTCAAAAGAATCTAGGAGTTTCTAAGAACCAAATTAAATATTTTAATATTTCGAATTTGGTGGAAATTGGTGAATCGTCATTCACCTACCTTTCAACTATGTTATTACTTAGATTACGGCATACCTCTTCTAAGTATAATATATTGTGATTGGGTCCTAGCCTTAATACTACATTTGGGTGTTTTATTAACGACTATCTCTATTTCTAAACTAAACTTTTCTTCTCTTCAGATGTATGCAAACACTTCTGCTTCTGGCTCTAATCCTAATGGCTCCTTTTCTCTTATGAACTTGTGTGGGAAAATCACTTTTGATGGATCCAACTTTAATGAATGGATCAAAAACATCCGAATGATTACCCGCTACGAGGACAAAGAATATGTCCTCGATAAGGAGCTTAAGTAAATTGATGAGACAGTTGCTACTCCTCAAGAGATCGCTGACTTTAGGGCACATGAAACGAATGCCACCAAGGTGGCATGCATCATGATGGCCATTATGACAGCCGATCTCCAAAAGTCCTAGGAGGACTACTACCCTTTTGAAATGCACCAACATTTGATGGAAAGATACCATCAAAGTGCATGACAAGAGAGGTATGAAATCATCTCCTCCATGATAACAACCCGAATGAAGGATGGAGAACCCATCACGGGCCACATGTAGAAAATGCAAAGATTTGTGGACCGCTAGTTGAAGCTTAATGTGAACTTCCCCGAGGAGCTAGCAATAGATATTATTTTGCACTCCTTACCTTCATGTTATGATCAATTCCGCATGACATACCACATGAATAAGGAAGAGGTCACTCTTAGCAAACATCAAGGACTATTAAAGACCGTGGAAAGTGGTCTTAAGGGTAAGGCGGTTGTTACTACTCCTACTCCAACCAACTCCGCCCCTGTCTTGGCAATCGGGAAAGGACGAGGGAAGAAGAGAAAAAGTTCTTCGAAGGGTACCAAGGTTAGGACCCTTGATGGCTCTTCTTCAAGTGGAACTAAGAAAGGTTTCATCACTCCTTCTTCTGACCTAAGAAAGGCTAAATGCTTCTATTGCCATGAAAAGGCACATTGGAAGCGGAACTGCCCAAAGTACCAGCAAGATGTGAAGGATGGGAAAGTTAAACCCAACCATGCAGGTATTTACACTATCTTATCTAATAACTCACCCCATTCTAACTCATGGGTCCTTGATACTGGTTGTGGTATTCATATTTGTTCTGATTTGCAGGGACTAAGAAGAAGTGAGAATGTGGAGCAAGGAAGGATAAACTTTTTATGGGAAACAGAAAAGCTTCACCTGTCACCAAAATTGGAGTTTATACTTTATTGCTAAGTAGTGGGTTTAGTTTAGATTTGAAAAATGTTGTTATTCGCCTGAAATGGAAAGAAATATTATTTCCTTTCATGCATTGTATAAACAAGGTTTCACCTTTTCATTTGATAATGAAGTCGGTTGTAACACCGTAAATTTCAAAACAATTTTTCGCATTTTATAAAAACACAAATCAGTTAACATTCATAAAATCATTAATATTTGAAACTCAATCCATGCTACATAAAAATCCCAAGATCTGATAACATAAAAATCCCGTGTGTGTGTACTGATCAAGTCGGCCCTTCCCACGGTCATCACTAGTACCTGAAACAATTAACACCAACACTGTAAGCACGAAGCTTAGGGACTTCCCCAAAATACCATACATAACACATATTAGCCACTCGAGGCTATAACTTTGTAGGTCCGTAGACCCTACTTTGTGAACCCTCTGGTTCTAATCTTTGTGAACCTTCCAGTTCCAACTCTATAAACATGCACAACATAAATCACATAGAAATAATGCAGTACAACACATAACATACATATAGCATACAATTCCTCTGTCACATAACTCTGATTACCTACTCAAGGTAAAGTATAGTGAGAAGACTCACCTCGCGTATCTCGATAACTCGCAAATCCCAGAAATCACTCGCGCTCGATCCCCCGAGCTATAATCCTCCTATAACACAATACATCTCTAATTAACACTTTCACAACTAAGGTTGACTACCCCTATCAAGTCAACACTGGTCAATGGTCAACGGTCAACTTTTACCGGACTCGGCGAGTGCACTATAGCGACTCGGCGAGTCTATATGCATCTACTGATTCCTTGGGATCCTCTCTCGACACGTCGAGTATTTTCCTAACTCGACGAGTTCCACCTGGCATGAGTTGCGGGGCCACCACGACTCAACTTGCCGAGTCTCAAGAACAACTCGGCGAGTTCCAGCTTGACTCAGTCCACCTGTCAACCCTCTCTGACTCTCCCTGACTCACTGAGTCAACCCCTTAACTCGGAAAGACCACTCGCTGAATGGTCATGGACAATCTTCATGCTACTCGCCGAGTCTGTTCTTCAGACTTGGTGAGTCTATGCCATGCATAAACTCAAACTCACTCCTGAGGTCATATCCGTTCCACTAACTCAAAGATCCAGTCCTTCCAAGCACATACATCACGTAAAGTTACTATCTTGGTGCTCATGCAAAGGTTTAAAGGCCTTATTTGATGATATGGTCTCTAGAATGCTATTCTAAGCTCATGGCCACCATTAACACTCATAAAGCTTGAGGGAAAAGAGTATTTGGACCTCTTTGGGCCCAGATCTAAAGCACCAACACGTGAGGAGGCCAATTACTCCATGGATCATTCCACAAAGAAACCCAAACTCTAAGATTTACACCAAGGACTGAGAAAGGAACGAATGGTTACCTCAAATGAAGTCTCTGAGTTCAAGAATCACTGGATTAGCACCTTCTTTGGTCTCCGCTTGCCTTGATCCTCTTCTATATGCAAAAACACCCACAAATAGTCAAGGATCTTCCTCTTCCCTCTCACAACACGCTCAAAGACTCTTTAGGGTTCTCTCTGGGGTTGGTGGCCGCAAATGACGGCCATAAGCCCCCTTAAATGCGTCTCATACCCTGGAAATTAGGGTTTCATTAAACAGCGTGGACTCGCCGAGTCCAGACGCGAACCCGTGCCCAAGCCGCGATCATACTCGGGGAGTTTGAGCTCCAACTCGCCGAGTCTCCTCACAAATCACCAAAAATATAAGAATAATTAATACCGGGGAATCCGGGCTGTTACATTGGTTCAATTAATGCTTTCTTTAATAATGTTCTTTATTTTAAAGCATTACCTTGTGATGGCATGTATGAAACTGTATCTGTGGTTGATAACTTAGGAAATAATGTATTGTGTGTTGATTCTGTTAATAATAATAACTTGGATAAAGCATCATTATGGCATTGTCGTCTTGGACATATAAGCAAGAAACGCATAGGCCAACTCCAAAAGGATGGAGTCTTGGAGTCATTTGACCTAAAGTGTGATGATAGTTGTGAATCATGCTTACTTGGAAAAATGACAAAGTCACCCTTCACAGGTTCTTGTGAGAGGGGTGAAGGTTTGTTGGACCTTGTACACACGGATGTGTGTCGACCATTCAAACATGCCACAAGGGATGCTAATCGTTATTATTTGACTTTTACTGATGATTACAGTAGATATGGATATGTCTACTTGATCAAGCATAAGTCAGAGACTTTCGAAAGGTTTAAGGAATTTAAACAGGAAGTCAAGAATCAATTGGGAAGGAACATTAAGATGCTTCGATCCTATCGAGGTGGTGAGTATCTTAGTTCAGAGTTCCTCGACTATCTTAGGGAATGTGGGATTGTCTCACAATTGACACCTCCCAGGACACCGTAGTTGAATGGTGTGGCTGAGGGGCGTAATCGAACCTTGTTGGATATGGTTCGTTCCATGATGAGTCGAGCTTCGCTACCAATCTCATTCTGGGGGTATGCCTTAGAGACTGCAGCCCATATTCTTAATCTAGTCCCTACAAAGAAAGTTGCCAAAACTCCTCACGAGATGTGGACTGGTAAAGTACCTAAACTAGACCACATCAAGATTTGGGGTTGCGAGGCTTATGTGAGGCGCGAGTCTCATGATAAGCTAAAACCACAAAGATCCTTTGGTTACCTCTTCTACAGACCTAGTGATAATGTGGTCTTTATAGCAAGAAGAGGAGTCTTTCGAGAGGGATAATATATAAGCCAAGGAGACAGTGGGAGGCAAATTGAACTTGAAGAACTTCAACAGTCAAGTGGTGAAGGAACTTCAAACCCTAGCCCTCAACTTGAGGAGGAAACTCCTGTTGAGCCAATTGACGAGTCTGTACCTCTGAGGAGTTCCACGAGTGTTAGGAATGCACCTGAGCATTACTATGGTTTCCATATTACTGCGGAAGGTGAGACACTAGTAGGTCTGGATGAACCTAACAGCTACGCGGAAGCCATGGTAGGCCTCGAGTCTGCGAAATGGAAAGAGGCTATGGATAGCGAGATACAATCCATGTATGACAATCAAGTTTGGAACTTGGTTGAGAATGTACCAGGTCGTAAGACTGTAGGGTGCAAATGGATCTTCAAGAAGAAGACCGACATGGATGGTAATGTACACACTTATAAGGCTCGACTGGTTGCAAAGGGCTTTTCTCAAATTCCTGGAGTGGATTATGATGAGACATTTTCTCAAGTAGTCAAGATTAAGTCTATTAGGGTTATGTTAGCCATAGTTGCATTTCATGACTATGAAATTTGGAAAATGGATGTCAAAACCGCTTTCCTTAATGGAAAGTTGACTGAAGATGTTTACATGAGTCAGCCAGAAGGTTTTTTCAGCAACGAGTACCCAAATAGAGTGTGTAAGCTTGAGAAATCCATTTATGGATTAAAGCAAGCACCTCGCAGATGGAATCTTTGCTTTGATGAAAAGGTCAAGGAATTTGGCTTTTCTAGGAGTGAAGATGAATGTTGTGTTTATGTAAAGGCTAGTGGGAGTATAGTTAGCTTTTTGGTATTGTATGTGGATGACATACTACTCATAGGAAATGACATCCCAACTCTGCAGGAAGTTAAGTCCTGGATTGGGAAGTGTTTCTCTATGATGGACCTAGGAGAAGCTGCCTATATTCTAGGGATAAGGATTTTGAGAAACCGGAGTAAAAGACTAATTGGACATACTCAAAGTACATACTTGGACAAGGTGTTGAAGAGATTCAGCATGCAGAACTCCAATAAAGGAGAGTTACCTATCCAGAGTAACGCCATATTGAGTAAGACACAAAGCCCAAGTACCGAGGCTGAGATAGCAGAAATGAGTCAAGTACCTTATGCTTCAGCAGTAGGCTCGATCATGTATGCTATGACGTGTACTCGGCCTGATGTAGCCTTTGCCTTGAGCATGGTCAGCAGGTATCAGGGGAATTCTGGCAAGGCACATTGGACTGCGGTAAAGAATATCCTCAAGTACCTACGGAGGACTAAGGACTGGGTCCTTTCCCTCGGTGGGAGTGATGACTTGAGAGCCGTAGGGTATAGTGATGCTAGCTTCCAAACTGATAGGGATAATTTCCGCTCTCAGTCAGGCTGGGTCTTTAACTTAAACGGAGGAGCAATCACTTGGCAGAGTTCCAAGCAGGAGACGGTGGCCGATTCCACTTGTGAATCAGAGTATATAGCAGCGAGCGAGGCAGCAAAGGAGGCAATATGGCTAATGAACTTCATTGGAGACCTTGGAGTTGTACCAGCTATAAAGGAGCCCATGGAAATTTTCTGTGATAGTGAAAGTGTTGTTGCCTTAGCCAAGGAACCAACAGATCACGGGAGATCCAGACACATCGACATAAAATATCATTTTATCGGACATCGCATAAAAGAAGGAATCCTCGTGGCAAAGAGTGTATCATCGGATGAGAACCCAGCAAATCCCCTCACGAAGGGACTGAGCAGGGTTAAGCATCTCCAGCATGCTCGGAGCATAGGGCTGAAGGATGATATAAGTTTTAGTAGTTAGATAAATTATGAAACTTTTAAAGTGTAATTGACATTAGATGATGAATTAAAGGTGTTTTATTTATGTGTAAAGTGTTGCTATCTCTTGTCGATCGTTTACTATAATTTCTTTTGCATGTTTTGACTTCCACAATAGTATGTTGTGGTTTCACATATTATTCAAACCTCCACAGTCGGTCATATGTCGGAAGTAGGTATGAATCAAGACTGTCATGATTGGTTGCAGAGGTCTAAGGTGTTGGACATGGCTACAACAATCATGAGTGCTCATAAGTTCTGAGCATTGGACACAACCCACGCTCACTAGAATCACTTCATGGAATTTTATCTCGAGTGATCGTGAGACGGTAATATCATATAAGTCTTCAACCCTAGAGATATGATTTGTAACTTACAAGTTGGTTATGCATTGATTGTATGAAAATGCATTGGTAACTCGATGTTATAAAACGTGCTTTTGTGTGTAATTCAATGAGTGGTAGAACAAACATATGAGTCGAAGTTTATTTGTTCCTTATTGGATTAGAAGCTGATATCTGGGCCCCTCGATGATTTTGTTTTGACCTATGTACCGGGTCCGGTCAGAACTAAGTTGATGTGTTCAATTAAGTTCTTTGTCAAACAAATCGGAAATCGGGAAACAAACTGCTGGACAATAAGTAAGACATTGTTCCATGTATTTGTCCGGATGATATCTAGAACAGAGGATTATATGATCACTTATCTTAAATGGCGTATCAACATCTTCTCGGTCGGTTCCTAAAGTATTGAAGTTATAGTTATTAGACTTGGATAAGATGTCTAAGTCCATAACTATTTCTAGTAAATACTTGACCCGACCCGGCATGGTCCATTTGGGTTGCATGGCACCATGCAATTGGATAAACTAAATGAGAGAAATAACACATATGGTTTATTAATATATTATAAGTTCTAATATATTAATAATATTATTTAATTAGTTTTGATTAAGAATTAATTTAGAATTAATTAAGTGATAAAAAGAATAACTGATTAAATATATGGGTAGATTATGTAAATCTTTCATATCTTATATAGTGGGCTAAAAGGCTCCATGGATTATCAAGTTGGGTTCCACCCATAAGATGCTCCATGGAGTTAACCCATGGATTGAGAAATGAAGAGTCATGTTACATTAGGGTTTTACCTAATGCAACACACTATATAAGGACCATGTCTCTCCCCAAAATCGGAACACTAGTGATACGCTAGAGAAACAAGAGGGCTTGGCCGATTTTATGTGTGTTAGAGTATTCTCTCAAGTTTATATTTTGCATTTGGTGTTATGTGAAGCATTTGAGGCATCACACTTGAGGTGCTAGGCTCATAAGGTTTCAAGGAACACTTACAACAACAAGGTATGTAATTCTATCTATTATTCAAGTTAGAATTGTTCCCCATGTATGATAGATAGGATCATAGCCTTAGAAATCAACTTTGCATGATAATTAGCCAAACAGAGATCCAAGGTTATTAGGGTTGCATGTACACTTAGGAAGTGTTAGAATGCTCAAAACCCAACAGTTGGACCCTCCAGTTCAGTAGCTCGTTGGACCCTCCATTCGGGTAATCTCAGAAAGTCTTGAACTCGAAATACTGATCTAGCCTCCGACTAATCACATAAAGTAATTTACCTCTAATTAACAACGATTCTCAAAGGCTATACTAATCCCTTCCTATAATCTTTCATAAGGGGAAAATTCCATTTTACCCCTCCAATGGTCCAAATGTCCAATTGTTGACCAAACCTTAAAAGTCAATGAAAGTCAACAGAGGGCAGTACGTGGGGCGTACCAACTCTATATGCAGGGTCTACCCCGGCTATCCAGAATTAGGAATCTCAACCCCTACGCAGCGCGTTCTGAGATTTACGCCCAACGTAAGTCTCAGTTTCATGCTCTTAATGTTTTTGGTCTGAATCCATTAAGATACAAGCTCATATTCCAGATCTAGTCCTTCTAATGCCTCTTAACCCATAAAGTCGAACCCTTTAAGCGTTTGCATGGCTGTAAAGGTCACCAATCACTCCAAACTCTTATCGTCTTTCCTCATTAAGCCCTTATCTCATGCATGACTCAATTTTAACGATTAATATTGGATTTTTATGGATCTACAACACATTTTATACTGAAATGGGGTAGATCAAGGCTTATGGAGACCATTTACTCATAAAGTCTCCATCTTTGGGACAAAAACCCTAAAAATGGTCCATAATGCACAAATCCAAAAAGGTTAAGAAATCTTTGAGCTTTTTACCTCCAAATGATGCTCCAACCTCTGTATAGCTCAGATCCAAGGCTTGCACTCCAACTCTAGCTTCTACAATGGCCCTTCTTCTCTTCACAATCTTACAAGAACACTTTATCAAGCTCAAACACCCACACACAAGATCTAAAACAAGGGTTGGCTCTTTTAGGGTTTCACTCTCTGAAAATTGTGGCTAGGATGGAGGCCATAATGTTCCTTTTATAGTGCTCATGCTTCATTTAGGGTTTCGAATCCGGGCTCATTATTCCCAGCATAAGCTAAGGTACGCCCAACGTACCTAGGTAGAATCTGCGTCATAGTCACGTCCATGGGTACGCGCAACGTACTCTTCAGTACACCCAGTGTACCCACTTGTCACCATTTTCTATTTTGGGCTAATTTTGACAACTTGGAAAAGAGATATACCTAAAATTTAGGATGTTACAATCTTGTTTGTCCAAGATTGATCTGAGGTCGGGATACCATCAGATGAGGGTCAAATAGGAGGACATGGAGAAGACATCATTTCAGACTTGCTATAGTCATTATGAGTTTGTGGTGATGTCGTTTGGGCTCACCCATACACTTGTAGCCATTATGGCTTTGATGAATCTAGTATGAAGACCGACGCTCGATTAATCGGTCATTGTTTTCATTGATAATATTATGGTCTACTCCAAGACAATAGAGCAAAATGAGGAGTATCTGGGAGAGCTACTTGAAATTATGCGAAAGGAGAGCCTATATGTCAAGTTCTACAAGTGTGAGTTATGCTTACAAGTGGTTCAATTCTTGGGACACGTTTCCAATCAGAACAAGATTCTGGTCGACCCGGCCAAGATTGAGGAGGTTATGAAGTTGAAGGGTTTTGAGCATTCTAACACTCCTAAGGTGTACATGCAACCCTAGAAACCTTGGATCTATGTTTTACTATGATACATGCAAATTTGATTTTCCAAGGTTCTTAACCTAACTTACATGGCATGGGGAACTTTGAAACATAAAAGCTAGTATAAGAAAATACCTTTCTTGTTGCTTGGATTCCTTGAGAACCTAGTGAGCCTAGCACCTCAAATGTGATACCTCAAATGTTTCACACAACACCACAACTCTTGGAATCGGCTAGCCCTCTTGTTCTACACATAGTGCCAATTTTGGTAGCCCATGGGGTCCTTTTATAGTTGTGTCACAAGTAGGGTTACAACATGTAAACCCTAATTGACATGGCTTTTCATATTCCATGATCCATGGGTTTATAACATCCATGGACTATCCATGGGGCACCTTATGGGTTTTAGCCCAACTCATTAAACCACAGATCATTAGCCCACTATAAAAGAATGGATGATTTGCACAATCAACCCCATATATTTAATTAGTGTACTTTTGATCACAAAATTAATTCTAAATTAATTCTTGATCAAAACTAATTAAATAATATTATTAATATATTAGAACTTATAATATATTAATAAGCCATAAGTGTCCTTTTTCTCATTTAGTCTATTTAAGTGTTGCAATGCCATACAACCCAAATAGACCATGCTAACCAGGTCAAGTACATTCCAGAAATAGTTATGAACATAGACACCTAATCCAACAGTCTCCCACTTGGATAAGTCTAATAACTATAACTGCAAGAATGACTTCAGGAACTGATCAGCAATCATAGCTCATTCCAAGTCTCACGGAACTAGGATGATGATGATACGCCATTTAAGATAAGTGATCATATAATCCTCTGTTCTAGATATCAACTAGACAAATACATGGAACAATGTCGTACTTATGGTCCAGTAGTTTGTTTCCCGATTTCCGATTTGTTTGACATAGAACTTAATCGAACACATCAATTTTGTTCTGACCGAGCTTGGTATGTAGGTCAACACAAAATCATCGAGGGGCCCAAATATTGTTTCTAATCCAAGAAGGAACAAATAAACTTCGAATCATATGCTTGTTCTACTACTTGTTGAATCATACACAAAGGCACGTTTTGTAACATCGAGTTACCAATTCATTTTGGTGCAATCAATGTATAACCATCTCATAGTCAACAACTCATATCTCTAGGTTTGAAGACTTAGACGATATTACCGTCTCACAATCACTCGAGATAAATTCCATCAAGTGATACAAGTGAGCGTGGGTTGAATCCAATACTCAGAACTTTTGAGCACTCATGAGTGATGTAGCATCTCTTGCTATGTCCAACACCTTAGACATCAACAAGCCAACTTCATGACAGTCTTGATTCATATCTACTTCCAACATATGACCGACTGTGGAGAATTTGAATAATATGACATACCATAACATAATTTACCTGGAAGTCAAAACATGCAAATTGAAATCATAGTAATCGATTGACAAAAGATAGCAACACTTTACTTATAAATAAACAATAACTTTTATTTATCATCAAATGTCAATTACACTTTACAAATTTCAATGCTATCTAATTTCTAAAACTAATATCATCCTTTAGCCCTATACTCCTTGCATGCTGAAGATGCTTAACCCTACCTAGTCCCTTCGTGAGAGGATCTGTTGGGTTCTCATCCAATGATACCCTCTTTGCTACGAGGAGTCCTTCTTATATTCGATGTCTGATGAAATGGTATTTTCTGTCGAAGTGTTTGGATCTTCCGTGATCCCTTGGTTCCTTGGCTAAGGAAACTACACTTTCACTATCACAAAAAATCTCCATAGGCTCGTTTATATCTGGTATAACTCCAAGGTCTCCAATGAAGTTCTTTAGCCATATAGCCTCCTTTGCTGCCTCGCTTGCCGCTATATACTTTGATTCGCAAGTTGAATCAGACACTGTCTCCTACTTGGAACTTTTCCAAGTAATTGCTCCTCCGTTTAAGGTAAAGACCCAGCCTAACTGAGAGCAGAAATTATCCCTATCGGTATGGAAGCTAGCATCACTATACCTTACTAATCTCAAGTGATCACTCCCACCGAGGGTAAGGACCCAGTCCTTAGTCTTCTACAGGTACTTGAGAATGTTCTTTACCGTTGTCTTGTGAGCCTTGCCAGCGTTCCCCTGATATCTACTGACCATGCTTAACGCAAAAGCCACATCGGGACGAGTACAAGTCATAACATACACGATCGAGCCTGCTGCGGAAGCATACAGTACTCGACTCATCTCTACTATCTCAGCCTTTGTACTCGGGCTCTGAGTCTTACTCAATCTAGCATTACTTTCGATCGGTAACTCTCCTTTCTTCGAATTCTACATGTTGAACCTATTCAACACCTTATCCAAGTAGGTACTCTGACTAAGTCCAATTAGTCTTTTACTCCTGTCTCTCAAAATCCTTATCCCTAGGATATAGGCAGCTTCTCCAAGGTCCTTCATAGCGGAACACTTCCCAAGCCAGGACTTCACTTCCTGCAGAGTTGGGATGTCATTTCCTATGAGTAGTATGTCATCCACATACACACCAAAAAGCTAACTATACTCCCACCATCCTTGACATATACAAAAGATTCATCTTCGCTCCTCGAAAAGCCAAACTCTTTGACTTTCTAATCAAAACAAAGAGTCTATCTGCGAGGTGCTTGTTTCAATCCATAGATGGATTTCTCAAGCTTACATACTCTATTAGTGTACTTTGTATTGACAAAACCCTATGGCTGACTCATGTAAGCATCCTCAGCCAACCTTCAATTAAGGAAAGCAGTTTTGACATCCATTTCCCATATTACATAATCATGAAATGCTCCAATGGCTAACATAACCCTAATAGACTTAATCTTTGCTACTGGTGAAAAGGTCTCATCATAATCAACTCTCAGAGTTTGAGAAAAGCCCTTTGAAACCACTCGTGCCTTTGACTGTGTACATTACCATCCACGTCGGTCTTGTTCTTGAAGATCCATTTACACCCCACTGTCTTGCGGCCTGGTACATTGTCAACCAACTTCCAAACTTAATTCTCATACATGGACTGTATCTCGTTGTCCATAGCCTCTTTCCATTTAGCAGCCTCAGGTTCTGCCATGGCTTCCGTGTAGCTATTAGGTTCATCCAGACTTACTAGTGTGCTATCACTGAGAAGTGTATCACCTTCCACAGTAATATGGAAACCATAGTAATGCTCAGGTGCATTCTTAACTCTCGTGGAACGCCTCAGTGGTATAGACTCGTCACTCGGATCAACATGAGTTTCCTCCTCAGGTTGATTGCTAGGGTTTGAGGTTCCTTCACCACTTGACTCTTGAATTTCTTCAAGGTCAATTTGCCTGCTACAAATACCACATTATCATTGGGTGTGTAGAAGAGATAACCAAAGGATTTATGTGGGTAGCCGATGAAAATACACCTCTCACTTTGAGGTTTAAGCTTATCGTGAGTCTCACGCCTCATGAAAGCCTCGCAACCCCAAATCTTGTTGTGGTCCAGATTGGGAACTTTTCCAGTCCACATGTCATGATGTGTTTTGGCAACCTTTTTGGTAGGGACTGGATTAAGAATATGGGCGGAAGTCTCTCAGGCATACCCCCAAAATGAGATTGTTAGCGAAGCTCGACTCATCATGGAACGAACCATATCGAACAAGGTTCGATTATGCCTCTTAGCCACACCATTAAGTTGTGGTGTCTTGGGAGGTGTCAATTGTGAGACAATCCAACATTCCTTATGATAGTCAAGGAATTGTATACTAAGATACTCACCACCTCGATCGGATTGAAGCATCTTCATGTTCCTGCCCAACTTATTCTCCACTTCCTGTTGAAACTCCTTGAACTTTTCAACAGTTTCTGACTTATGCTTGATTAAGTAGACATATCCATATCTACTATAATCATCAGTAAAAGTCACATAGAAGCGGTTAGCATCCCTTGTGGCGGTTCTGAAGGGTCCACACACATCAGTATGTATGAGATCCAACAAACCCTCACCCTAGCACAAGAACCAGTGAAGGGTGACTTTGTCATTTTCTCAAGCAAACAAGATTAACAACTATCATCTGACTTTAGGTCAAATAACTCCAAGACTCCATCCTTTTGGAGTTGGCCTGTGCGTTTCTTGCTTACATGTCCCAGACGACAATGCCATAATGATGCTTTATCCAAGTTAGTGGAATAATCAATACACAACACATTATTTCCTAGGTTATCAACAACTGACACGGTTTCATACACACCATCACAAGGTAGTGCTTTAAAATAAAGTAATTTATTAAAGAAAGCATTAATACCACCACATTCATTATCAAACGAAAAGTTAAACCCTTGTTTGTACAAACCATGAAAGGAAATAATACTTCTCTCCATTTCAGACAGGTAACAACATTTATTCAAATCTAATGTTAACCCACTACTTAGCAAGAAGGAATAAACTACAATCTTGGTGACAAGTGAAGCTTTCCTATTCCCCATGATTAAGTTTATCTTCCCATGCTCCACATTCTCACTTCTTCTTAGTCCCTCTAAATCAGAACATATGTGAATACCACAACCAGAATCAAGGACCCAAGAATTAGAATGGGGTGAGTTGTTAGACAATATAGTGTAAATACCTGCATGGTTGGGTTTGACTTTCCCATCATTAACATCTTGCAGGTACTTTGGGCAGTTTCGCTTCCAGTGCGACTTTTCATGGCAATAGAAGCATTCAGCCTCTTTAGGGTTGGCAGAAGGAGTGACAGAACCTCTTTTGGTTCCACTCGAAGAGGAGATATCAAGGTACTTTCTCTTGGTACCCTTCGAAGGGCTCTTCCTCTTCTTCCCTTTACCTTGCACGATTGCCAAGACAGGGGTCGCGGTACGAGTAGGAGTTGTAACAACCGATTTAATTTAAAGACCACTTTCGACAGTCTTCAAGAGTCCTTGAAGTTTGCAGAGTGTAACTTTCTCCTTGTTCATGTGATATGTCATTCGAAATTGGTCATAACAAGAAGGTAAGGAGTGCAAAATGATGTCAATTGCCAACTCCTCGGGAATGTTCACATTAAATTTCAGCAAACGGTCCACGAATCTTTGCATATTCTGCATGTGGCCCGTGATGGGTTCACCATCCTTCATTCGGGTTGTTATCATGGAGGAGATGATTTCATTCCACTCTTGACGAGAACTTTGATGGTAGTAGTCCATCATGTCCTAGTGCAACTCAAAAGGGTAATTGTACTCATAGGACTTTTGGAGCTCGGTTGTCATCGTGGCCAACATGATACATGCCACTTTAGTGGCATCTCTCTCATGATTCTGGAATTCAGCTATCTCCTTAGGAGTAGCAGACGACTCATCAACTTCTTTAAGCTCCTTGTCGAGGACATATTCCTTGTCCTCGTAACGAGTGACCATCCTGATGTTCCGGATCCAATCCATAAAGTTCGAACCATCGAAGATGACTCTCCCACAAAGGTTCATGAGAGAGAAGGATCCGATAGGGTTTGAGCCAGAAGCAACATTGTTGGAAGACATCTGAAAAGAAAGAAGGACAAGTTTATATTAGACATAAAGATAGTCATTAATAAGACTCCCAAATGTAATATTAAGGCTAGGATCCAATCACAATATACCATAACTTAGAAGAGGTATGCCGTAATCCAAGCTATAAAATATTTGAAGGTAGGTGGATGACGATTCACCACTTGCCACCATGAAAAATGAAATGTATTATTAGGTTTTAATTGATTTTGAAACTCTTAGATTCTTTTGATATTCAGTGAAATTTTCAATGGAATGTTTCAATCTCGAATGTTCCCTTCAAGTTTTGTGACTGGGATGCTGATGATCATAGAACAAGGTGTGAATTAACCATGCAAATTACTTGGTACTCTTAATGTTTATCACCTAACCGATGTGACGGTTAACCACATGCGCTCCACCGATCTATGATAAACCTTAAGCCACCCTTTTCCTACCTTGTTAAGCCCATGTTAGTGTGCCGGTTAACCACACACGCTCCACTAACGACTTAAGCAAAGTTCAAAGTGTAATTTAATGGGTTAGCACCATATGCACATTTTCCTAAAGTAACTAAGATTGGGAATTTATACAACAGTTATTTACTTTATAACCATCATACTCTTAATGAGAATTAAAGTCATTATCCTACTCGTTCGGCTAACGACCTCCACCAGGAAAGGAAGTGGTGGCTGAGAGTGGACATCCATTAAGCTGTCATTTTGTAGGCAGCAACCTTATACCCCCCCCCCCCCTTATAGACCGACTTCATGAATGAGGCCTACTAACGGTAAAAACGACTTGACCTTATACATATATATATATATATATATATATATATATATACATATACATATACATATATATATACATATATATATACATATATATATATATATAAATATATATATATATATATATATATATATATATATTAACTTATAATATTATAAAGTATAAGGTGACTTTAAATATTCCAATACTTGAGGGAAAGTTTTGTATCTTTAAAAACTTTTCAACTTTCATAACTTATGAGTTAATGGTTTATTAAAATGAAAGACTCTTCATTTTATGTAACCTATGTGTTCATTAATGGACTTTAAAAGGAAGACGTTTGGTAATCCATAACTTGAGGACATATTATGGATTCCATTAAAACACATCAAGATCAAGAATTAAACTACCAAACTATTTGCAAATAATTCCTATGATCTACTAAACTCATAAGTGTATGAATATTCATATCAACAATTTCAAGAATCATAAAAAACACATATAAAACTTGAAATTTTGATAATTACCGTCGTAAATGGATTAGCATAATCATTACCACATCAAAAAAAAGTTTTTATAAGTCCAAAACAGCTAAGGGCAATGATCCTAGTCCGTTTCCAGCAACAAAACTCAAAAAAACTGGATTTTGGTACTCCTACTTTTCGAGTGCATGAACCTACTCGACGAGTAGGATGAATTTGTGCTTCGACTCGGCGAGTTCACTCTGCAGAATGCAGGAAAAATGAGTTTTTTCAACAATTTGCATCAAGTATCAAGAAAACAAGCCTAGGTTGTTTTGAGCATTCTAACACTCCTAAGGTGTACATGCAACCCTATAAACCATGGATCTATGTTTTACTAAGATACATGCAAATTTGATTTTCTAAGGTTCTTAACCTAACTAGCATGGCATGGGGAACTTTGAAACATAAAAGCTAGTAGAAGAACATACCTTTCTTGTTGCTTGGATTCCTTGAGAACCTTGTGAGCCTAGCACCTCAAATGTTTCACACAACACCACAACTCTTGGAATAACTTTGACAGAAGTACACTACCACTCAAAATCGGCTAGCCCTCTTGTTCTACACATAGTGCCAATTTCGGTAGCCCATGGGGTCCTTTTATAGTTGTGTCACAAGTAAGGTTACAACATGTAAACCCTAATTGACATGGCTTTTCATATTCCATAATCCATGGGTTTATAACCTCCATGGACTATCCATGGAGCACCTTATGGGTTTTAGCCCAACTAATTAAACCACGGATCATTAGCCCACTACAAAAGAATGGATGATTTGCACAATCAACCCCATATATTTAATTAGTCTCCTTTTGATCACCAAATTAATTCTAAAATTAATTCTTGATCAAAACTAATTAAATAATATTATTAATATATTACAACTTATAGTATATTAATAAACCATGAGTGTCCTTTCTCTCATTCAGTCTATCCAAGTGTCGCAATGCCATGCAACCCAAATGGACCATGCTAATCGGGTTTAGTACATTCCAGAAATAGTTATGAACTTAGACACCTAGTGCAACAGTAGTGGCAGCTTCCAAAATCCCCATATGAGATCAAGAGTTTTCTGGAGTTGGCAGGTTACTATCGAAGGTTCATATGGGATTTCTCCATGATTGTTGTTGCTCTAACTCGCTTGAAAAAGAAGAGTGTGGATTTATGTCGGGGGGGGGGGGGGGGCAGAATAAAATGATGCATTTGAGACTCTAGGGTAGAGGTTATGTATGGCCCCAGTGTTGAACCTTCCATAGTGAGTTGAGGATTTTGTGGTATTTTGTGATACTCCGATCACGGGTTTAAGGGTGGTACTCATGCAATGAGCTAGGGTCATTGTGTATGCTTCCAATCAGCTGAAGCTTCATGAGGTTAGGTATTCGACTAATGATTTGGAGTTAGGGTTCATGGTGTTTTCCTTCAATATTTGGTGAAACTACTGTTGGGTTTTGAGCATTCTAACACTCCTAAGTGTACATGCAACCCTAAATACCTTGGATCTATGTTTTCTCTATTATACATGCAAATAAGAACTTCCAAGGTATTATCCTAATCTAGCATACAAAACAATAACTATAGCAAGATAGAATACATACCTCTTTGGAGAAGAAAGTCTTCATGAAGCTAGAGTGCCTAGTGCCCCAAGTGTGACACCTCAAATGGAATCACAATCATCAAAACACTTGGAATGACTTGAGAGAATTCTACACTTATCAAAATCGGCTAGCCCTCTCTAGAATAATACTAGTCGCCAATTTTGTCAAGAATAAGATCTTTATATAGTGTTACAATTAGGGTAAACCCTAATTGTCATGACTTTCCATTTCCTTGGATCCATGGGTTCAAATACACCATGGAGCATCCATGAACCATCCTATGGGTTTTAGCCCAACTTGATTATCCATGGAGCATTAGCCCACTATACAAGTATGGATGATTTACACAATCAACCCATATATTTAATTAGTCTTCTTTTGATCACTTAATTAATCCTAGATTAATTCTTGATCAATACTAATTAAATAATCTTATTATTCTTATTATTAATATACTAGAACTTATAATATATTAATAACCATAATTGTCTTATTTCTCTCATCCAAGTGCATGATGGTATGCAACCCAAATGGACCATGCCGGGTCGGGTCAAGTCTTACCAATTATAGTTATGGACTTAGACATTAATCCAACAGTCTCCCACTTGGATAAGTCTAAAACTATTATTGCGTATGACTTCAGGAACCAACTGGCAATCGTAGCTCTCAAAAGCTTCTGTCGAACTCTGACCTTGTAGATGAACTCTGACCTTTGTCAGTGACTTGTCCATTAGATAAGGGATCATATATTCCTCCATTCTAGATATCATATGGACTGAGACATGGATTATAATCATTCTCTCTGTCCATTTGTTGTTTCCCGATTTCCGATTTATGACGACTGACTAATTGAACAAATCAAATCAGTCCTGGCCCGGCCGAGCACTTCCATTTGTCATCATTAAATCATCGAGGGGCCCACAGATATCGCTTTTATCCCGAAGGTAAAAGGAACGGATAAACTTCGACTCATATGGCTTGTTCTACTACTTGTTGAATCATACACAAAAGCACGTTTTATAGCACCGAGTTACCAAATGCATTTTCATGCAATCAATGTACTATCAACTCATAGTAACAACTCATATCT